>NC_133129.1:87499008-87624008 GCF_048418815.1 Hemitrygon akajei | reverse complement strand
AGGAAGCACCAGAGACACATCCTGTGATGATCCCATAAACCAATTGTTTGGAATCAAATGAGCTTGCCTGGTGTCTCAGGGCTGGGTGTGTCCTCCCCTCGCCCCCACCCCGGCACTCCTTCTCTGCCACCCGTCCCACACCCCTCCCACAGTGCTCCACCCTCACCATTCCCAACATCCTTTGCTCCTGTCGGATTTACAAACACGCTCTCTGCTGTCAAACACAGTACTGCGTAAAGATCTTAGGCACCCCATATGTGTGCTGAAGACTCTTGCTGTACGCCAGTGATATTAAACATGATTCTGAACGTCCTATCACATGGTAACTGCTCTGCCAGTGACCATGAGAAACTGCAGAGAGTTGTAAACACAGCCTAGCCCGTCACACAAACCAATCTCCCCCTCATCTACACTTCTTGTCGCCTCCGCAAAGTGAGTGACAGAACCAAAGCCCCCACCCACCCCCGACGTTCTCCCCTTTCCCCCCATTCCATCGGGCGGAAGGTATAAAAGCCAAAGACCACGTACCACCAGACTCAAGGACGGCTTCTATCATCCTGAAAAGGTTAAGACTATTTCCTGGAGCGTAGAAGAATTAGAAGCAGAAATAGGTTTAATATCACTGGTATTTGTTGTGAAATCGGATGGCAGAGGGGAAGAAGCTATTCCTGAATCGTTGAGTGTGTGCCTTCAGGCTCCTGTGTCTCCTCCTTGATAGTAGCAATGAGAAGAGGACATGATGGAGGTCCTTAATGATGGATGCAGCCATTTAGAGGCATGGACTTTTAAAGGTGTCCTCGATGCTGGGGAGGTTGGGTTTACAACTCTCCACAGCTTATTTCGACCCAGTGCGCTGGCTCCTCCACATGAGATGGTGATGCAGCCAGTTAGAATGCTCTCTGTGGTATATCTGTAGAAATTTGTGTCCTGGGTGACATACCAAATCTCCTCAAACTCCTAATGGTATAAGACCATAAGAGATAGGAGCAGAATTAGGCCATTTGACCTGTTTGAGTCTTGACCCATTCAATCATGGCTGATCCTTTTTTTCCCTCCTCAGCCCCGCTCCCTGGCCTTCTCCCCGTAACCCTCGATGCCATGTCCAAGCAAGAACCTATCAACCTCTGCATTAAATAACCCAACAACTTGGCCTCCACTGCTGCCTGTCGTGCTTTCTTTGCAGTTGCATCAATACGTTGGGCCCAGGATAGATCTTCAGAGATGTTGACTCCCAGGAACTTGGCACTGCTCACCCTTTCCACTGCTGACCCCTCAATGAGGACTGTAGCGTAGTACTTCAACCTCCTCTTCATGAAGTTCACCCCACATAAAAGCAGCCGAAACACCAACCCTCCCCCTCCTTCCCCTACTTGCACCAGCCAAAGCGTCAACACCCCCACTGTGATCTGAGAGAAGGTTCTGGAACCTGGGTCTTTAATGTCTTGTTCTCCCTTTATGCATCCTCAGCCTCGCCATCCGCCCCAGTGCAGTAAAGGGTTAAATGCAGCTGGTGACATTAACTCAGCAGGAACTGCATTTCGGTTGAAGCCATGAGCAATTGAAAACATTTCATTGAAAAAGGGGATAATTTTGTCGGTGGCAGTAAACAGCAGAAAAGGGAAGATTATATCTGTCTAATGCTGTTTTACAGAAGTTATTATTGTTTTCTGTGTGAGCTTTAATGACTCTTTACAAAGCCCGTGTCACTAGCAGTGCTCTCTCTCTCTCTCTTGCTCTTTCTCTCTATCATCTCTATCGCTTTCTTTCACTTTCTTTCTCACACACACACTCCTTCTTTCTGTCTCTCCCTCTCTGTTTCTTTCTTTCTCTCTCTCACTCATCCACACACACTCTCTCCCTTTCTTTCTCACTCTTTCTTTCTCTATTTTTCTCTCTCTCCATTTCTCTTTCTGTCTCTCACATACTCTCTTGTTCTCTCTCTCACTCTTTCTGTCTCTCACATACTGTCTTGCTCTCTCTCTCTCTCTCTCTCTCTCACACACTTTTTCTGTCTCTCATAGACTCTGCCACATTTTCTCTCTCTCCCTGTTTCTCTCTTATCTCTCCCTCTGCTTCAAGTTGATCTGCATTTAGAGTAAGGGACTGGCCAGGACTAAATTGTAGTCATTGTATTTGACTCTTTAATAGTCTGTTAAAGAAAGAACAATAATGTTACTCTGTTTAATATGTGATTGTGTTTTTGTAAGTTGGGTGAGAGGCTCTGCCCTGGCCAGAAAGCCATTGAACAAGAGTCTCGGCCCTGACTGCAAGCTGTTGGTCGAGAGACTCCATCCTGGTTGTAAAACCACTGGTTGAAGAATTCAGGAGCTGGTCATTAAAGTTATTGGGTAAGAATCTCGTCTAAGTTGACTGTAAATTAAGCAAAATCAATGCAGGCACCTAGTGCAGATAATGGACTGCCTTCATACAATCCTGTGGACGATTACATCTTCAAATCTGCATTTTCATTGTAGCAATCAAGATGTTTGTCGCTGCCGTCAAATTCTTCGTAGTTCCTAACTTGTTGAAGTAGTGAAATCATTTCATTTTCACTCCTGGCTGTCTTAGCATCTCCAAACCTCAATGCTTCAAATGAAAAATATGCCAGACAATTCTGAATTGTCTTGGCAACCATCAGTGACAACAACTGCTGCTTTTTGAACACAAACACACACAAGGGATGCTATTTAAGAACTCTTCACTGTGAGTACGGTGTAGTGTGTAACAGTTACACAAGTGCACATGACCGACACTAGTTAGAAACTATTCGGCAACAGTCTCCCGTCCCAATTAAGTGGCATGGTGTCCCAAATAAACAAAGGGAAGCCCAGATATTTTCTCAATTAGTTTTTGTTCTTTGAGTGTTGTCGTAAATAAGTGGCTGCCCTGATTAACCAGAATCCACGGTGTCTACATTGCGGGTAAGGGGGCTGAAACTTTCCACAGTATCCTTGTGGTACAGCCTCTTGCCTGCTCGGTCAGAGCACTGAGTGTGAGCCAGCAAGTCAGGTTGTAGCTGTATAAAAGGCTTCACTGGGAGTATTGTGCACAGTTCTGCTGTAGGAAGGATGGGGAGGCTCTGGAGAGGGCGCAGGCTGCTGCCTGGATTAGGGAGTATGAGCTGGAAGGAGAGGCTGGACAAAATCGTTAGATTTTTCTCCGGGGTGTCGGAGTCAGAGAGGAGACTTGATAGAAGTTTATAAATTTATGAGAGACATGGATAGAACAGAGAGTCGGAGTTTTTTACCCAGGGTCAGAATGCAAAACACCAGAGAACATGAATTTAAGTTGATAGGGGCAAGTTTAAAGGAAATGACCAATCCTGTGCAAAAGTCTTAGCCACAGATCTATAGCGAGGGTGCCTAAGACAGTACTGTAGTAATTTAAAGTTTTGCACTGTACTGATGCTGCAAAAAAAAAAATTTCATGACATATGTGAGTGATGACAAACCTGATTCTGATGTGGATCTCTAAGCACCAGGGAGACATTCTGTAATGATCAATACACCAATTGTTTGGAATCAAATGATCTTGCCTGGTGTGTCAGGGCAGGGTGTGTCTGCATTCCCCCCCCCCAGAATTCCTTCTCTGCCTCCTGTGCCAAGCCCCTCCCACGGCGTTCCACCTTCACCATTTGCGACACCCTCTGCTCAGCCCGGGTTTTAAAACTCATGGTCTTCTCCATGTTGACGGACGCAGTACTGTACAAAAGCCTTAGGCACCCCAGCTGTATATATGTGCCTAAGGCAGTATGCACAGTTTTGACCCAGAGAGTGGCTGGAGTGGAACAGGCTGCTGGAAGACTGGTGCTCGCAAGGCTTTCAGATCGGATGACATATGGAGGGACTGGGGGAGGGGATGTGGATGGTGTGTAAACTGAAGAGATTTAGTTTAATATGGCATTGCATTTGGTACAGATATTTTGGACTGAGGGCCTGCTTCTTTTCTGTTCTGTCCTATGTTCCATGTCCAATACCCTGTTTGCTCGTCATGTGCCGTGTTGTATGACATAGCTGATCATGCTGTCTCCACAACTGACTGTTCTTGGCAAATTTTTCTGAAGAAGTGGTTTGCCATTGCCTTCTTCTGGGCAGTGTCTTTACAAGACGGGTGACCCCAGCCATTATCAATACTCGTCAGAGATTGTCTGCCTGGCATCAGTGGTCACATAACCAGGACTTGTGATCTGCACCGGCTGCTCGTACGACCATCCACCACCTGATCCCGTGGCTTCACGTGACCCCGATCGGGGGGTGGGGGGTGGGGTAGCTAAGAAGGTGCTACACCTTGCCCAAGGGTGACCGGCAGGCTGGCAGAGGGAAGGAGCACCTTACACCTCCTTTGGTAGAGATGTATCTTCACCCGACACCCATCAATAACTAACAAAATCGCCCTTTTCTTACATTCCAACAGTGATGGGCTAACTTACTCTCCCGTTTAATGAAATTAGTATCACTTACATAAAATAATACATGAAGCAAACTGTAAGACAAATATTTTATACTACAGATGAGTGGTGGAAAGTGTATTGACTGGCTGCATCACAACCTGGTATGGAAACACCAGTGCCCTTGAATGGAAAATCCTGTAAAAAGTAGTGGATACGGCTCAGTTGATCACGGGTAAAGCCTGCCCCACCACCGAGCACATCAACATGAAACTCTGTCGCAGGAAAGCATCATCCATCATCAGGGACCCTCACCATCCAGGCCATGCTCTCTTCTCATTGATGCCATCAGGAAGTTGGTACAGGAGCCTCACGTCTCACACCACCCGGTTCTGGAACAGTTATTACCCCTCAACCATCAGGCTCTTGAACAAAAGGAGATAACTTCACTCCACTTGCCCATTACTGAAATGTTCCCATAACCTATGGAATCATTTTCAATGTCATGTTGTCAATATTTATTGTTTATTTATTTATTTATTACTATTAGTTTACTATTATTATTATTATTATTATTACTACTACTATTATTATAGGTTCAGGAGCTTGAAGATTCGTATGGCCAGATTTAGGAACAGCTTCTTTTCTATTTTCTAATTATGATTTATAATTTAAATTTTTATTATATTTACTTCGATTTGTGCTTCAGGGAGCGCGAAGTGCAGAATCAAATATCGCTGTGATGATTGTATCAATCGTTTGGTGACAATAAAGTTATTTCTATTCGTATTCACACAGTTTGCTGTTTTCTGCACTCTAGTTGGTCAGTCTTTCATAGATTCTGTTATGGTTTTTATTCTATTATGGATTTATTGAGTATGCCCTGAATCTCAGGGTTGTATATGGTGATACAGATGTACTTTGATAATAAATTTTACTTTGAACTTTAAACTTTGATGTACTGCAGCTGGAATTCTGTTTGTTGAGAATTGCAGTTTCCAGTTCGCACCAGCAGATGGCAGCATCTCACTTTAGGTGCCTCTGCCGATCCGTTTCTGATGAAGGCAAGGGAGGTCCTCGCTCTGCCTCTTCAGAGGCTGACTGGGGAGGCTGGTACGTCCACTGCCCTTGGTGACGTTTTAATTCTCTGATGGTTATGGGTCATGAATAAAACTGCCCCACGGCAATCAGTGAAGGGTGGTGGCCCGGTCGGTGGCACAGTGGATAGAGCTAAAATCTCCCAGCTCCAGAGACATGGGCTTGACCTCTGACATTGTGTGTATATGCACATTCTCCCTGTGACCACATAGGCTTCTGTCAGATTCTCTGGATCCCTCCCACATCCCAATGACCCAACAGAGAGGTTCGCAAGGATGATTCCGGGATTGAATGGCCTGTTCTGGGCCCGTACTCACTGGAATTCAGAAGAATGGGGAGGAGGATCTCAGTGAAGCCTATCACATGTTGAAAAGCCTTGATAGTGTGGATGTGGAGAGGATGTTTCATAGGGTGGGAGAGTCTAAGACTAGAGGACACAGCCTCAGAATAGAGGGGCGTCCATTTAAAATGGAGATGATGAAGAATTTCTTTAGCCAGAGAGGGGTGAACCCATGGAAAGGTCAAGGCAGTGGAGATATTTAAGGCAGAGGTTTATAGATTCTTGATTAGTCGGGACATGAAGGGATACGGGGAGAAGGCAGGAGATTGGGGCTGAGAGGGGAAAATGAATTGGCCATGATGAAATAGCAGAGCAGACTCAATGGGCCAAATGGCCTAATTCTGCTCCTATGTCTTATGGTCTTATGGTCTAATAAAATGTATGTGGTGAATAAATAGACGGTTGATGGCCAGCACAGACTCGATGGGCTGAAAGGCCTTCAGTCATACTGTGTAACTCTGTGTTGCTTGTGGAATGCTTCATGCAGGCTTGCGAGTGCTCACCGGCCCTGTGTCATCATGCCAGTTGTTTAGAACACACAGCAGCGCCAAGCCATCAAATCCAGATGTGTTTTGACACATCTGCCCATCATTTGACGTCCACTTGTCACAGAGTGAATCATCCATCTCTTTTTACTGATATCGGTACATCTTTAAGCTCCCTTTGTTCCACCAAAACACGTTGAACTCAATTTTAAACACGAGAGATTCTGCAGATGCTGGAAATCCAGAGCAATGCACACGAAATGCTGAAACGCAGCAGGTCAGGCAGCGTCTACGGAACTGAATGAGCAGTCGACGGTTCGGGTCGAGACCCTTCTTCAGGACTGAGAAGGAGGGGGAAGGAGTCAGATTAAGAAGGTGGAGGGAGGGGGAAGAGGCTAGCTAAAAGGTGATAGGTGAATCTAGGTGGATGGGAAAGGTAAAGGGCTGGAGAGGAAGGAATCTGATAGGAGAGGAGAGTGGACCATAGGAGAAAGGGAAGGAGGAGGGGACCCAAACGGAGGTGATAGGCCAGAGTGGGGAGTAGAAGAAGAAGGGGAGGGGAAGGGATTTTTTTACTAGGAGGAGAAATCGAAATTCATGCCAACATTTTAATTCTGACTCCCGTTCCCATTCCGACATGTCAGTCCAAGATGAGGCCACCTCAGGGTGGAGGAACAATAACTTATGTTCCATCCAAACTGACGGCATGAACTCTATCTACCGCCAAAGACCTTTTGGGATGTTAATTGGCCACAATGAATTAGCCCTCAGTGAGGATTTAGAATCAGATTAATTTATTGCCATTTACACCAGGGTGTAATAAGATTGCTTGTTTACGTGAAGCTCACAGAGTCAACAGTGTACATGGTCATAATAAATACTGCCATAAATCCATTTCTCGAAGAAGATTGAGACGTTGTGCTGAGTGAGTGTTTGGTGTATCTAGCAGCTTCTTGTTTGGGCTGCCAGAGGGAAGTCCCTGCGTTCAAATGGTCTCTCTCTCTCTCTCTCTCCCCCCCTTTCCCTTTCTCTCCCCTCTCTCTCTCACTCCTTCTCTCACTCTCTCTCCCTCTCACTTACTCACACTTTCACTCGCTCACTGTTTGTTATGTCTCCCCTCTCGCTGAGAAACGAGGGCACCTCTTTTTTCCCTTATTAGGGGGAGAGAGAGAGAGCCTGTGGTATGTCAATTACTGGGTGAACAAGTAGTCTTTGGGGTATTGCAAGTCTGTGTCTTTACTGATGCCCATACGCTTGAGGGTGCCAATGCTCTTTTGCTGGTGGGGGGGTCATTGCCTTGCTGCTACTTGTGTGCGGGAAGGGGAAGCTGGGGGGGGGCAGCCTTCGGGGTTCTAATGTTTAACTGTCATTTACCCTTTGGGGCACTCATCTGTTTTCATGGATGTTTGTGAAGAAAAAGAATTTCAGGGTGTATATTGTACACATTTCTCTGACATTTAATGTACCTGTTGAAAGCTCTGAACTCACTCACTCTCACTTCTGTCAGAGAATGCTACTGATTTACAGATTGGACTGTAGTTCACTCGGACTCTTTCAGTTTTGTGCTTTTATATTCTGTGCTTTCACCCTTCTCTCTTCTTGCTGTTTGAGCAATTTATTGTTCTTTTGTGTGAGCGGGGTTTGGAGTTTGATGTTCTTGCTGTTTGTGCAATTAGTTTCTTTTTTGTGTTTGGGGGTTGATATTTTTCTTTGAATGGTTTCCTTTTTTTGTAGCTGTCTGGAGAAGACGAATCTCAGAGTTGCATACTGTATACATAAACGTAACGTGAATCCCGAACCTTGAATCTTGAAAATAGGGATCGCACTGGAAGGAACTCTGAACTGACAGTACAGAGCCCGAACGTACATGCTCAGCATTTTAGGAACAGCTTCTTCCTCTCCTCCATCGGATTTCTCAGCAGACAATGAACACATGAACATTACTCCACCACTTTTGCTCTTATTTTGCACTACTGGTTTAATTTTACTGGGTAGCCTGCAGGAGGTAGGTCTCTAGCAAAGGGAGCGGTAGGGCGCTCCTTCCCTCCGCTAGCCTGCCGATCACCACTGGGCGTGGTGTAGCACCCGCTTAGTTCCCCCACCCCGGACCAGGGTCAGGTGAAGCCACGAGGTTAAGTGTACAGTACTGTGTGAAAGTCTTAGGCACATATAGTTACACAGTACCGTAGTAATTTTATGTATTGCACTGGACTGCGGCTGCAAAAAAACAAGGGTGACGATGATAAACCTGAATCTTATATGAGTCTTTATTGCGGACTGAGAGTGGGAAGAGGGCAGGGAGAGCAGAATCATGGTTGGGGAGAGGGGAGGGAGCGGGAAGCACCAGCGAGACATTCTGTAATCATTAATAAACCAGTTGTTGGGAATCAAATGACCTTTCCTGGTGTCTCAGGGCTGGGTGTGTCTGCACCCACTTCACCACCCCCCACCCCCCCTGCAATTCCTCTGCCACCTGTCCCACACCCTTCCCTCTCCATTCCTAACTTCTTTGCTCCAGTGAGAATTACAAGCTCGCTTTCTGTCCCACGTTGACAAGTACAGTACTGTGCAAAAGTCTTAGGCACCCTCCCTATGTATATGTGCCCAGTACTATATGTCTGTATTTAATGCTTTTAAATTTAGAGATACCCCACAGTAATGGGTCCTTCTGGCCCAATTGTACCTGGTGACCAATTAACCTACTAATCCGTGTATCTTTTCTGGTCTGTGGGGGGAAACCAGAGCTCCCAGAGGAAACCTACACGGTTCCAGGGGGAACATACAAACTGCTCACAGACAGTGCTGGGAAAGGAAACTGGGTTGCTGGCGCTGTAATCACGTTAAGCATACGTTACGCAGCCGTGCTGCACTCATTGTAACGTTTAGCTTTCGTTAATGTATTACTATAGTAATTTATTGTACTTTATAGTTTTAAAATGTATTGCACTGTACTGCTTCCACTAAGCAACAAATTTCACGATATGCAGTGCGTCAGTGATATTAAACCCGAATCTGCTTCTGATTCTGATTCATAACAGGGGTGGCGTTAAGAGTCTGAGGACGTGGCATCCCCCCAGGGAAGGGGATGTGAGAGAGGTGACTGGTTCAGGACTCCGACAGCTGTGAGGAAGAAGCTCTTCTTAAGTCCAGTTGTCCGGGCTTTCAAACTCCTGTATCTTCTCCCAGAAGGCGGAAGGGAGAAAAGGGAATGATCAGAGGGGCAGGAATCCCCAACGATACGGTTAGATCTTCCTGAAGCAATGCACGATGAAGATAGACTGGATGGACGGGAGTGACAGACGTGGCAGTGTTTATCACTCTCTGCAAGTTCTGTCACTCCAGAGCAGAGCTGCTGGTGTCCCAGGCTGAGATACAGCTAGTCAGGACACTTCCTGTAACACAAGCTTGAGAGAGTCCTCATGGAGAAGCTGAATAGGTAGAAGAATCAAACAGGAGCTGAAGGTTTTTCACAGAGAGGGCTGCAGGGAGAGGGGAGCTAGAATGCATGCTGGGGATGAATGGCCTCTTACCAGATATGAAGTAAGTTTTTTTCTGGTGGATGGGAATGCACAAGGAATTGGAAGACACTAGAAGAAACATCAAGAACAGGTCAAGGAAGCACCAGCCACATTGACCGTGGAGACATAAGACCCTGCAGACGCGGAATCTGCAGCCCACACTTCCCGGGGGCTGAGGAGTAATTTTGGAAACAGGGGAGGTGATACATTTCGGGTTGACATCCTGCATCCGGATGGAGGGTGGAGGTGTGGACATGGCTGATAGAAAGAGGTGAGGGGGAGGTGTTGAGATAGGAACATGTTGATAACCGATACGGCATCTGCTCTGCCTGGGGCCAGAAAGAAATACGGCAGGGAGTTGCACACACAGCTCAACACATCTTCAAGCCAGCTTCCCCTCCATGGATTTTGTCTACACTTCTCACTACCTTGGTAAGGCAGCCAGCAAAGCAAAGACTACACCCACCCTGGACAATATCTCTTCTCCTCCCATCCATTGGGCAGAGGATACAAAACTCTGAGAACACGTACCACCAGGTTCAAAGAGGTCTTCTACCTGACAGTTATATGACTATCGATCACTCCTCTTGTATGACAACATGGATTCTTGACTTCACAATCAACCTCGTTCTGACCTTGCATCTTATTGTTGACCTGCTCTGCACTTTCTCTGTAGCTGTAACACTCTATGCTGCAGTCTGTTATTGATCTGGTCTGAGGAAGGAAAACAGGTTGGTGAGGATAAGATGGGCCAAAAGGCCTATTCTGGGCTGTGGTGCTCATTGTCTCAATGAGTAATGATAGATTACTCTTATGATTTGATCTGCAGAAACAAGATTGCTTTTGCTCCAGAAGATATAAGAACAGAATTAGGCCATTTGGCCCATCGAGCCTGCTCCGCCATTTCATCATGGCTGATCCATTTTCCCCTCTCAGCCCCAGACTCCTGCCTTCTCCCCATATCCCTTCATGACCTGACTAATCAACAACTATCGACCTCTGCCTTAAATATACCCAAAGACTTGGCCTCCACAGCTGCCTGTGGCAACGAATTGCACAGATTTGCCATCCTTGGGCTAAAGAAATTCCTCCTTATCTCCATCCCTCTATTCTGAGGCTGTGTCCTCTGGTCTTAGACTCCCCCACCACAGGAGAAATCCTCTCCACGTCCACTCTATCAAGGACTTTCAATGAGATCACCCTCATTCCCCTGAACAGGGAGTGGAGGCCCAGAGCCATCAAACGCTCTTCATATGATAATCCTTTCAATCCTGGAATCAGTTTCGAGAACCTCCTTTGAGCCCTCTCCAATGTCAGCACATTCGTTTTTAGATAAGGGATCCCAAACTGCTCACAGTACTCCAAGTGAGGCCTCACCAGTGCTTGATAAAGTCTCAGCATTACATCCACCATTACTGTCCCTCAGCACCTGTGACAATAATAAACCAATTCCAGTTGTAAATTCAATCGCAGTTCAGCTGGAGCACCGAGAGAGGCGGAGGGTGTAATAATGTGACAAAGAGGAAAGCGATGGAGCTGTGTGACTGAGGCAGGCAGTGACGGGTGAAGGCAGATAACAATCGCCCGGCACCCCCCCGGCTCAATCTGCCTCTGTATCTGTCTACCTCCACCTATCATCTGCCAGTCTCTGTCCTGCGAGACCACCCGTACCCTTCCTTCCTCTCTTCCACATTCTTCACCGCTCCCCCTCCATCAACCACCTACCGGCCCCCTTCCCTCTTTACATTGCCCACCTCCTGAAATAAAAACCATGAAAATTAGTCTTTTGCAACAGCAGCGCAGAACCACACAAAATAACAAACACAAGTGTGCATAAACTTAAATTAGCATCAGTTATACCGCAGGTCAGAGCAGCTGGGAGTTGGAAGTTAATTGATTAAAATCAGGAATTTTAGTGCAGACGATGCAATCCCTTCAGTCGCATTTCCTATTCTCCTGCATCCCTGCAATTCTGCCGATCTGCCGGGGTCATCTCTTGTGTCCGGTGGCCCGACCTGGTCTTCTCTGTACTGGTGAGACCCCGTAAATTGGGGAATGCGTTAGTGAGGAGTGGAGAGAACACGGGGTGAATATGATGATGTGTGACCTCAGAGATACTGAGGGACACAGAAGACGGTGCTGTTGGTGGAGATGTTGTGGGGAAGGCTTGAATTCTGAGCCTGACCTGTCTGAAGGAGGTTTAAGTGTACCTAGATGAACAAAATCAAAGGGAAAGATTCACCAAAACATGAAAGGTATGGGCCAAGCACTGGTTAATGGGGTTAGTGTGGATGGGTGTTGGGATGGAGATATGTCTCTACCAAAGGAGGTGTAAGGCGCTCCTTCTGTCCGCTGGCCTGCATATCACCCTTGGGCAAGGCGTAACACCTGATTAGCCCCCGATCAGGGTCACATGAAGCCATGGGAGCAGGTGGTGGATGGTTGTATGAGCGACCACTGGAGCCAGGCAGACAATCTCTGAAGAGCGTTGATAATGGCTGGGGCATCATCTGCCTTGTAAAGACACTGCCCAGAAGAAGGTAACGGCAAACCACTTCTTTAGAAAAATTTGCCAAGGACAATCCCGGTCAAGATCCTGATTGCCCACGTCATACGACACGGCACATAATGCTGATGGTGGTGGTGATGATGATATGGATGGGTACTTGATGCCCTGCAGGGACATTGGGCCAAAGGGCCTGCTTCGTTGCTGTAAGACCATGAAGAAAGAAAAAGAATTTTGGTGAATGTGATGGAAAATTTAAACCAAAGGTAATATTGGAAAATCTCAGCAATTCAGGCAGAAACTGTGAGGGGAAATTATTTGGCTACGAATTACCATATGAAGGCGTAAAGCAGATCACAGTTTAGTTGAACATTTAATATACTGTCATGTGTACAACTATGTTGAAGTACAGGGAAAACAAAACCTTGCTTGTAGCAGCATCGTAAACACATTCACTCAGCAGCCACTAGATTGAACCTCCTGTACCTAATAAAGTGGCCACTGAGTGTACGTTTGTGGTCTCCTCCTACTGTAGCCCATCCACTTCAAGGTTTGATGCCTTGTGTGTTCAGAAATGTCCTTCTCCAACACCACTGTTGTAATGTGTGGTTACTTGAGTTACTGTTGCCTTCCTGTCAGCTTGAACCAGTCTGGCCATTCTCCTCTGACCTCTCTCAGTAACAAGGTGTTTTCGCCCACAGAACTGCCACTCACTTAATGTTTTTTTTTGGGTTTTTTTTTTTGCACCATTCTCTGTAAACTCTAGAGCAGGGGTTAGAACACAGAACAGTCCAGCACAGAAACAGGCCTTTAAGCCCCAATGTTGTGCCAAACCAGCTCAAAATTCAATCAAAAAATCCCCAAAATCGATCTGTCCTACATACCATGTCATATCCCTCCATCTTCCTCATCTTCATGTGACTGTCCAAACGTCTCTTAAAAGCCTCTGATGTATTTGCCTCTACCACCATACCAGGCAGCGCATTCCAGATATCCACCAGTCCCTGAGTGAAAAACGTTCCCCTCACCTCCCCCCTGAACCTACCTCCTCTGACCTTCAATGCATGCCTTCTGGACCAATACCTTTATGCAAGGGATACGTGGATCCCAGGATGGGAACCCCAGCTCCGGAGACTGTTGTGCGTGAAAATCCCAGCACATCAGCAGCTTCTGAGATACTCAAATCACGTTTGTCGCCAACAATCATTCCACAGTCAAAGTCACTTCGACCACATTTCTTCCCCATTCTGACATTTGGTCTGAACAACAACTAAACCTCTTGACCATGTCTGCATGCTTTTATATATTGAGTTGCTGCCACATGATTGGCTGATCAGATATTTGCATTAATGAGCAGGTGTAACTAATAAAGTAGCCACTCAGTGTGTGTACAGACAAAAGACTGAATATTAATTATACATAAATTATGCATAATAGTGAAGGAAAGGACTGAATAACAAGACATCATTGCTAAGAAACACAATCAGAGACAAGTCCATGGGAGTGCAAGAGATGGTGTGTGGTGTTCATTGCTAAGGCAAGGTTAGGGTTGTGCAGGTCAGTTCAAGATCCTGATGGATGGTTGAAAGGAAGTAACTGTTCCTGAGCCTGCTGGTGTGGAACTTCAGGCTTCTGTACCTCCTGCCCAATGGCAGCAGTGAGCAGAGGGTATGACCCACATGGTGGGGATCTTTGATGCTTTGACGCTGCCTCCTTGAGGCAACAGCTCCTGCATATTCTATCAGTGGTGGGGAGGGTTGTGCCCATGATCGACCGGGCTGTGGTCACTCCCCTCTGCAGTACATTGGAATTGTCCAACTAGACTGGAACGCAATTGGTCAGGGTCCTGTCCACAGTTCATCTGTAGAAGTTTGCTGGAGTGTTTAGTGACAAGCAAATCTCCTTAAGCTTCTGTTCAACTCCAGAGCCTCACACCAGGTGGTGGAGGAACTCAGCAGGTCAGGCATCTGTGGAGGAGGGTGGGCAGTGGGTATTTCAGGGTGAGGCCTTTCACCTAGTCTGGACTGTATCTGAAGGGTCTCAAACGAAATGTCAGCAATCTGCTTCTCTGCGGAGATGCTGCCTGACTCACTGGGTTCTTCCAGTTCTGTGTGCTTTGCCCAGGGTTCTGGTGGCTGTAATCTCGTGGGTCTGTACGATTGTAGAGATGTTGTCACACTTTCTTTGTGATTAGTGCAACAGGTCAGACTGAGCTCAGCGCTAAGCCTGTGAAAACATCTCATTGACTGTGAAATGGACTCTTGACCTCGCAATCTACCTCATCGTGACCTTGCACCTTATAGTCTGCACTTTCTCTAACTGTAAATCTATATTCTGCATTAAATTCCTCACACCTTCTTATTCCTGCTTCTGCCCCCTTCCTTTCCAGTCTCGATGAAGAGTCTCGGCCTAAAACATCAACTGTTTGTTCCCATCTATGGATGTTGCCTGACCTGCTGAGTTCCTCCAACATTTTGTGTGTGTTGCTAAAGGAAACGACGCATTGCACTGTTAATTTCAATGTTCGTTCATTACGTATGGTGTGGGCAGTCGTGGTCTTTCCGCGGCCATGATTGTTCTTGGCAGTTTTTCTACAGGAGTGGTTTGTCATTGCCTTCTCCTGGGCAGTGTCTTTCCAAGATGAGTGACCCCAGCCATTACCAATACTCTTCAGAGATTGTCTTCACCCAGAAGACATAGGAGACATTAGGCCAATTAGCGCATTGACCTGCTCTGTCATTCCATCATGGCTGATTTATTACCCCTCGCAACTCCAATCTCCTGCCTTCTCCCCGTAACCTTGTCTAATGAAGACCTATAAACCTCTGCTTTAAATATAACCCATGACTTCCCCACAGCCACCTGTGGCAATGAATTCTAAAGATTCATTATCCTCTGGCTTAAAGAAATTCCTCCTCATCTGTTTTAAATGTACATCCCTGTAATGCTGATGCTAGACACCCTCCCACTACAGGAAACATACAGTACTTTCCATGTCTACTGTACCTTGGCATTTCAATATTCAATGAGATCCCCCCTCATTCTTTGAAACTTCAGCAAGTACAGGCCCAGAGCCATCAAATGCTCTCCATACTGTTAACCCTTTCATTCCCAGGGTCATTCATGTGATTCTCCTCTGGACCCTCCCCAAAGCCACTTAAGAGGCCCAAAACTGCTCTCAACATTCCTAGAAGCACCCGACCCATGCTTTTCAGTGTTACACACTTACTTTTTCCCTTCCCGAATATCTGACTGTCAATATCGAGCGTGAGTTTTGTCCTTCCTTTTGATAACAGGAATCAGATGATCACACAAAGACACCGTATTGATATTCTTCATTGACTGAAACACTCTGCAAAAGGCAAATGCTTGTAAACTTGCTTCAGAAAGCTGAAGGCAGTAAAATAGTTTTTATTTGACGTCATCTATCATCGATGAGATGTTTCCTTTAAACACTGTTAAGATCCATGCCAGGTACGGCAGATTCGAAGAGGATTTCCCAGGGAGGCAATGACCAATAACAGAGGACATTCGTTTAAGGTGACTGGAGGAAATTTTAGTGGGATGTCAGAGGAAGGTTGTTTTCCACAGAGTGTAGTGAATGCCTGGAATGCACTGCCAGGGTGGTGGTAGAGGCAGAGTTATTAAGGATATTTAAAAGACTCTGTTTTTGCTGCCCATTACACTGCTGGCGTACAGGATGACAATGAAGGTCCTCTATCTCTGTCTGTCCATACCATCGCACTCAGATGTAGAGGGATTCTCCACTTCTGTTTCTGTAACATTTTCTTTTATGATCAGGGCCGGTGCACCACTCGGTCTGGCCTCTACCCTTTGACCTGTTTGGCATGGGTGACCCTACCAAGAGCCAAAGCACGAGGCCCTGACTCCAGCCAACATCGCTCTCCAGGCCCTTGAGACACACAAACCTCCAAACCCAACGACAAGTTTGTGGCCCACTTAGAGGTAAAAGAATGCAAGATAAGGTAATATTCTGTGTGATTTTGATTGGGGTGGACTGGGTCTGAGGCCTGCAGTCAACGAATGACACCGTGCTAAACTGAACTACACTGATCACTCCTAGACTATTTCGATGACTCTTCGGTTTCTGTGTTTTCACTCACTTTTGCCGTTTGCATGATTTGATTTTTTTTTGCGCGTCGGGTGTTTGATGTTTTCTTTGAACGGGTTTCACGGTGTTTCTTTGTTTTGTGGTTGTCTGCGGGAAGACGAATCTCGGGGCTGCATACAGGCTTTGATAGTAAATGCACCATGAATCTTTGAACCTTTGACAGGCACGTGGGCATAAGGATGGTTACGAGCTTGGTAGGAGGGAAAGACTGTGAGGGGTATCTAGGACCAGAGGGGGTGGCCTCCAAATAGAAGGGTGTCCTTTCAGAACAAAGATGAGGAGGAATTTCTTTAGCTGGATGGTGGTGAATCTGTGGAATTCATTGCCACAGACAGCTGGAGATCAAGTCATTGGGTATATTTCAAGCGGAGGTTGATAGGTTCTTGATTAGTAAGTGTGTCAAGGGTTATGGGGAGAAGATGGGAGAATGGGATTGGGAGGGATAATAAGTCAGCCATGATGGAATGGTGAAGCGGACTCGATGAGCTGAATGGATTAATTCTGCTCCTATATCTCATGGTTTTGTGGTCTTCTGGTCCTAAGGAAGGGTTATCTTGGAGTAGGTTTATGTAGGTCGGTACAGCACCATGGACTGATGGGCTCATACTGTGCTGTATTGTTCTAAGTTCTACGATGAAGGCTGCTAATTCGCCTCCTTCTCCTTGTCTTCTGCACACCGCCCTCTGGTATACAGTACTGTGCAAAAGTCTTAGGCTGGGGTCTTAAGAATTTTCCACAGTTCTGTAGTAAATTTGTGTATTGTACTGTATTGCTGCAAAAACCCACAAATGTCATGACATACGTTAGGGATGATAAACCTGATTCTGATTAGGGTCCCTATTGTGGACTGAGAGTGGGAGGAGGGCAGGGAGAGGGGAATCATGGTTGGGAAAAGGGGAAGGGAGTGGGAAGCACTGGACAGACATTCTGTAATGATCAATAAACCAGTTGTTTGGAATCAAATGACCTTGCCTGGGCTGGGTGTATCTGCACCCGCACCTCCAGCCTCCACCCGCCCCTGGCACTCCTTCTCTGCCACCCATACCACACCCCTCCCATGGCTCCCCACCTCACCATTCCCAACGTCCTTTGCTCCTGCCAGATTTACAAACTCACTTTCTGCTCCATGTTGACAAGTACAGTACTGTGCCAAAGTCTTATGCAGCCTAGCTACATATATTTACCTAAGAATATCGCATAGCACTGTATCCAGACCTCCAAGAATGACCTGCAGTCACCCTGAGATGCCCAGCTGTTAAAAGCATTCTGCTGAGGTTGGTCTTTAATGGAACCAGTCACCGACTGAAACGTCACGGGAGACAGCAGGCAGTCTACGGGGCTGTCAAAAGAAGGTACCTGCACTCGAACGGCCCTGCTCTCTTTTGATGGTGAGTGAGAGCCTGTCGGGGCAACTCGGAGAAATGACGCGGCAGATCGTAACGTCGAAACAGCGAGCTGTTGGTCCCTCCTGCTCGTTGTTGCAGGAACGATATCTCGCTCTCCCTCGCCAGTGATAGAAGGGGCCTGTCTGAGATGTCGAAGTGTTGAGATGAATAGTAGTTTTTGATGGAGTCTAGATCGTGGTCTCTGGGGGCTTGCTATTGCTTGCATGGTGGGTGGTGGGGGCTGATGCTTTACTGGAGCAAGTGGGGGGGAGGGTGGATGATTTCGCTGCTGTTTGTGCACGGGAAGGGGACAGGGGCTTTGGGGTTCTAACTTTTTTTGTCATTCATTCTTTTGGGGATTTTTTTCCTCTGTCTCGTGGATGTCTGTGTAGAGTAAGAATTTCCGGTTGTATACCGTGTACATTCTCTGATATTAAACAGAGCCATTGAACCCAAAGTTAGTGATGCACCTTCAATAACTCTCGGAGACGTGAGGCGAGATATCGGCTTTTATTGGCTGGAAGAAAGAACAAGCAGCAAGTGACCACCACACTACATCCTGGAGACTGAGGAAGGAGCTGTGTCTCCAATCGCCTTTATACCGGGGTCCGTGGGAGGAGCCACGGTCCGTGGGAGGAACCATAGGAGCAGTCAGCGGGGGGGGGGGGGGGGGGCGTGTCCAGACAGGTATATGTAGTTCACCACAGTTAGCAAGACATTCAAATGATTCATTGCTTTTGGGAATTGTAAGCAGAGAACAGCGACAGAACTGAAGCATCATGACAGCTGTCAGGAGGAAATTTTCATGTAGACACAGTGAGATGAAGTGAGACAAAAGGAGGGTGATGCGTTTCCATTATGTCTAGCAAAAGTGCTACCACATGTATTACGGGGTTATTCCAGAATCATTTAATTGCCTGAGGTACAATTTCCTAATCTGCAAAGATCACCAGACAAACACCTCCATGATTTAAACAGTAGGGCACTGAGCAGGGCGGTAGAAAAAATGGCTCTGGGAACACAGGTCCGTAACTCACTGAAAGTGGTGTCACAGTTAGATAGGGTCGTAAAGAAAGCTTTTGGCACACTGGCCTTCATAAATCAAAGTACTGGGTACAGAAGGTGAGATGTTGTATGGAAGTTTTATAAGGCATTGGTGAGGCCTGATTTGGAGTATCGTGTGTAGTTTTGGTCACCTACCTACAGGAAAGATGCAAATAAGATGGAAAGGGTATAGAGAAAATTTACAAGGTTATTATAAGGTCTGAGGAGCTGAATTATAAGGAAAGATTGAATAGGTTAGAACTTTATTCCTTGGAATGCAGAGATTTGACAGAGGTATACAAAATTATGAGGGGCATAGATAGGATAAATGCAAGCAGGCTTTTACCACTGAGGTTGGGTGGGACCTCAACCAGAGGTCATGGGTTAGGGTGAAAGGTGAAAAGTTTAAGGGGAACATGAGGGGAAACTTCCTCACTCTGAGTGTGGAACGAGCTGCCAGCGCAAGTAATGCATGCAAGCTCGATTTCACCATTTAAACGAAGTTTGGATTGAATCTGTGGAATTTGATGTCACAGGTGGCTGTGGAGGCCGAATCACTGGGTATATTTAAGGCAGAGGTTGATAGATTCTTGATTAGTCTGGGCACGAAGGAATGCGGGGAGAAGGCAGGAGAATGGGGATGAGAGGGAAATGGATCAGCCATGATGAAAAAACAGTGCGGACACCTCATTCTTATGGTCTAAGCTGATAAATTTTTAAGTTGCTAAATGGATTTTGTTATTATCACATGTAACAAGCTACAGTGAAAAACTTTGTTTGGCATTCCATTCACCCAAATTATTTCATTACAACAGTATGTCATGTTAAAGAAAAACAAGATCAGAGGGCAGAATCACAAAAGGCTGATAGATTCAAGGTACAAGTTTATTTATCATGTGTACATTGAAACCTGAGTGGAGATACGTCTCTACCAAAGGGGGTGTGAGGTGCTCCTTCCCTCCGCTAGCCTGCAGGTCACCCTTGGGCAAGGTGTAGTACCTGCTTAGCCCCTCTGGACCAGGGAGACGTGAAGCCACGGGATCAGGTGGTGGATGGTCGTATGAGCAGATCACAAGTCCTGGTTATGTGACCACTGTCGGCAGGAAGACAATCTCTGACGAGTATCGATAATGGTTGGGGCCAGTCGTCTTGTAAAGACACTGTCCAGAAGAAGGCAATGGCAAACCACCTCGGTAGAAAAATTTGCCAGGAGCAATCAGAATCATACGACCTGGCACAGAACAAACAAACATCGAAACTAACAGTGGAGTGCATCGTTTCCTTCAACAACCAACTACAGAATGTAGTGTCCAACACACACAAAATCTCGGAGGAACTCAGCAGGTCAGACAAATCCATACAGCTGATGTTTTAGGCCAAGACTCTTCATCGAGACTGGAAAGGAAGGGGGCAGAAGCAGGAATAAGAAGGTGTGAGGAATTTAATGCAGAATATAGATTTACAGTTAGAGAAAGTGCAGACTATAAAGTGCAAGGTCATGATGAGGTAGATTGCGAGGTCAAGAGTCCATTTCACAGTCAATGAGATGTTTTCACAGGCTTAGCGCTGAGCTCAGTCTGACCTGTTGCACTAATCACAAAGAAAGTGTGACAACATCTCTACAATCGTACAGACCCACGAGATTACAGCCACCAGAACCCTGGGCAAAGCACACAGAACTGGAAGAACCCAGTGAGTCAGGCAGCATCTCCGCAGAGAAGCAGATTGCCGGCATTTCGTTTGAGACCCTTCAGATACAGTCCAGACCAGGTGAAAGGCCTCACCCTGAAATACCCATTGCCCACCCTCCTCCACAGATGCCTGACCTGCTGAGTTCCTCCACCACCTGGTGTGAGGCTCTGGAGTTGAACAGAAGCTTAAGGAGATTTGCTTGTCACTAAACACTCCAGCAAACTTCTACAGATGAACTGTAGACAGGACCCTGACCAATTGCGTTCCAGCCTAGTTGGACAATTCCAATGTACGGGAACACAAGAGGCTGCAGAGGGGAGTGACCACAGCCCGGTCGATCATGGGCACAACCCTCCCCACCACTGATAGAATATGCAGGAGCTGTTGCCTCAAGGAGGCAGCGTCAAAGCATCAAAGATCCCCACCATGTGGGTCATACCCTCTGCTCACTGCTGCCATTGGGCAGGAGGTACAGAAGCCTGAAGTTCCACACCAGCAGGCTCAGGAACAGCTACTTCCCTTCAACCATCCATCAGGATCTTGAACTGACCTGCACAACCCTAACTTTGCCTTAGCAATGAACACCACACACCATCTCTTGCACTCCCATGGACTTGTCTCTGATTGTAGTTCTTAGCAATGATGTCTTGTTTTCAGTCCTTTCCTTCACTATTATGCATAATTTATGTATAATTAATATTCAGTCTTTTGTCTGTACACACACTGAGTGGCTACTTTATTAGTTACACCTGCTCATTAATGCAAATATCTAATCAGCCAATCATGTGGCAGCAACTCAATATATAAAAGCATGCAGACATGGTCAAGAGGTTCGGTTGTTGTTCAGACCAAACGTCAGAATGAGGAAGAAATGTGATCAGAGTGGTTTCAAACTGTTGGTGCCAGACAGAGTGGTTTGGTATCTCAGAAACTGCTGATCTCCTGGGGTTTTCATTTACACCGGTCTCTAGAGTTCACAGAGAATGGTGCGAAAAACAAAAAAAATCCCATGAGTGGTCGTTCAGTGCTCACGTAACCAGGACTTGTGATACGCACCAGCTTCTCATATGACCATCCACTACCTGCCCCCATGGCTTCACGTGACCCCGATCGGGGGGGCTAAGCAGGTGCTATACCTCGCCCAAGGGTAGTGGAGGGAAGGAGCACCTTACACCTCCTTTGGTAGAGACGTATCTCCACCCTGCCACCTTATAAGTACATTAAGGTAGTCTAAAAGAAAACAATGTAGAATATAAACATGAGAGATGCAGATGCTGGAAATCCAGAGCAACACAGAGGAAGTGCTGGAGGAACTCAGCAGGTCAGACAACATCTATGGAAATGAATGAACAGTCGATGTTTCGGGTCGAGATCCTTCATCAGGACTGGGAAGGAAAGGGGCAGAAGCTAGAGTAGGAATGTGAGGAGCGAGGGAGGAGTACAGGTGATAGGTGAGACTGGGTGAGGGGGAAAGAGGGTGGATGGGAGATGGAGGAGATGAAGATGAGGTAGATTGGGAGAATAAGAATTTTATCTTGGTACACATAACATTAATAAACCAGCACCAATACCAGTTCCAGTTGTACATAAGACTTGAGGGCTTTTTGATACAGAAGATGACTGGACCGCTGATACAGAGAAGGCAAAACGTGGGTGTCTGTGTTTCAGGGTTAATTCTTTGTGGTGCTTGGATGCAGTGGACTTGTCGCACTCTTGTTCCCCTAACTTGGAACATCTAATGACAACATCTAAGCCACTCGACTTACCAAGAGAGTGTTCCTGTGTGAGCCTGACCACCGTTTACATACCGACGAAAGCCGGTATCAAGCAGGCACTTGAAGTATCGAATGCCGTGATTAGCAAACAAGTAACAGCCTACCCCGACTTTGTGGATCATCGTCAAGGAGTTCAACCAGGCTTATCTGAGGAAAACGCTGTCAGATATCACCAACCTATCACCTGCGGCACCCGGTTCCCAACATCCTTGATCACTGTCACACTATGATTAGGAATGCCTGCACCGCATTTCAGGAAATCTGATCTCTTAGCTGTCCTCCTCCTACCGGCACACAAGCAGAGGCTGAAGAGCAAGCCTCGTGAGGTTAGGACAACGAAGAGGTAGCCGTGGAGACTGAGGAGCAGCTATGGGATTGCTTCGGGATGTATTTAAGGGCTCTTCAGAGAATCTGAATGAATACACCACATTTGTCATGGACTTTAGAAAAACAGTCAGAGATGAGTGTGCCCCCACAAAATCATTCAACGTCTTCCCCATCCAGAGTCCCTGGGCAAACCATGAGATCCACAATCCGCTGAGGGCTAGATCAGAGGCATTCAAGTCTGGCAACCAACTAAGTGCAAAAGATCCGGTTACGTTCTCTGGAAAGCCATCCCACGTGCAAAGTGGCAACTCTGGACCATACTTGAATCACTGAAGGGTGCTCGGCAGCCGTGGCAGGGCTTGAATGCGATCGGCTCCTACAAAGTGGAACCAAGCGACATAGGTGACGTAAGGCTTTGCTCCCAGATGAGCTCAGTGTCTTTTATGCCCACTTTGACCATCAAAACATGGAAGCAAGCTCACAAACTCCCACAGCCCATGATGACCCTCAGATTTCAGTCTCCGGGACTGACGTGACAGAATCCTTCAGGAGGATGAACCCGTGGAAAGCGTCTGGGTAGCTGGTCGGGTACTAAAGATGTGCTGATCTACTGGCTGGACTTTTTGCTGATCTCTTGAACCTCTCACTTTGTCAGTCTGAGGTCCCTACCTGCTTTAAACAGGCTTCAATTATACCAGTGCCTTAGAAGAACTTAGTAACCTCCCTCAGTGATTATTATGCAGTAGCCCTTACATCCACCGTGATGAAGAGGTTTGAGAGGTTGGTAGTGAAAGATAAATTCCTGCCTGGGAAGCAGTTTGGATCCAGTTTGTCCACCGTCACAACAGGTCCACAGCAGATGCCATCTCATTGGCTCTTCACTCAACCCTGGAACATTTATGAAGCAAATGTAGGTACATCAGGATGCTCTTCATTGACTACAGCTCGGCATTCAATACTACCATCCCTTCATAACTCATCAATAAGCTTTAAATCATAGGGAATCATTGACATCCTCCCTTGCAAGCCCCAGTCCAATCAGATTGGTAACAATATCTCCTCACAATCACCCTCAGCACAGGCACACCAGTATGACCTATTTAAATTTGCCAATGACACCACTGCTGTTGGCTGAATCAAAGGCTGTGGAAAATCAGCATTTAGGAGGGACATTAAAAATCTTACTGAATGATGGCACAACACAACCTCTCACTCATTGTCAGTAAGACCAGGGAGAAGATTAGTGACAGAGATCCATAGGTCAGTTCTCATTGGGGGGATCTGAGGTGGAGAGGGCTCAGCAACTTTAAATTCAGAGGATCTGTCCTGGGTCCAGCACATAGGTGCCGTTACAAACTCTGACAAACCTCTATAGGTGTGTGTTGGAGAGTGTATTGATTGGCTGCATCATGGCCTGGTATGGAGATGTCAATGCCCTTGTACAGAAAGGTAGTGGTTACGGCCCAGTCCATCAGGGTAAAGCCCTCCCCACCACTGAGCACATCTGCATGAAGTGCTGTCATAGGAAAGAGCATCCACCACCCAGGACTCTCACTGCTGCCATCAGGAAGAAGGTACAGGTGCCTCGGGACTCACACCACCAGGTTCTGGGACAGTTATCACCCCTCAACCATCAGGCTCTTGAACCACAGGGGATAACTTTACTTAACTTCACTTGCCCCATCACTGAACTGTTCCCGCAACCTATGGACTCACTTTCGAGGACTCTTCATCTCGTGTTCTCGATATTTATTGATTACTTATTTGTTATTATTATTCCTTTCTTTTTTCATTTGCAGAGTTTGTTGTTTTTTCCCCACATCGGTGGTCTGCCCTTTGAGTGTGGTCTTTCATTGATTCTGTTGTGTTTCTGGCCTTCTCGTGTGGCTTAGCCTCTAAGCCCGGCGGAACTGTTCCTACTGACAGGAGAGGGGTTGAAGGCGGGTCCTGGTGCCTTAAAACCAGTGCTTCGGGTAGATGGAGCTCGCCAGCCAGAGAAGGCAGTCCATCTGAGAGAGGGAAATCTCTGATTTCAAACCTCCGCTGCCTTGCGGCCATACCCACTCATAGGAAAGGCTTCAGGAGTAAACCCTGAGGACAAATCCGGAGCTGGAGTCCCTGAGGCAGTCCGACGTTGTCTTCAACTTTGTTCTGGAAACTCCTGGGACGTCACTGGTGCCAAGCTGTATCGGCCCTTGCCCTTCCCTTGGACAACATCAGTGGTGTGGAGAAGGGAGACTTGCTGTTTGGGCAACTGCCGGACTTCCATACAACCTTGCCCAGGCCTGCGCCCTGGAGAGGAGACATTCCAGGCGCAGATCCATGACCCCGCGAGACTAACGGATGCCATCATCATTGTGTTTCTTGTATTTGCTGCAAATGCCCACAAGAAAATGAATCTCAGGGTTATTAATGGTGACATATTTGTACTTTGATAATAAAATTTACTTTGACCTTTGAATGTCTCCAGAAGTCCTGACAGTAACGGACTCCCGGGTTTAATCGATGTGGTGGTGGATCGGACTCTTATAGTTCACATTACGATGTGCTCCTGATTTCTGATTTCTCCTTTTTGTTGCTGTTCTGTGCGATTTTGATCAGGGCACCAGAGGCCGTGGAATGACACAGTGCTAGATTGAACCAGAACTGAACTGAAACTGAATCTGTCTGGGCTCCTTCGATGATGTTGGTGGGTTGGTGTTTTATATTCTGTGTTTTTCGCTTGTTTTCTGTTGTTTTTAGCACAATTTTTTATTTGTGTAGTTGGGGGGGGGGTCTGATGTTTTTCTTTGAATGAGTTCCATGTGTTTTCTTTGTTTTGTGGCTGTCTGTGGGGAAGATGAATCCAGGGTTATATACTGCTTACATACTTTATAATAAATATACTCTAGACTTTGAACGTTAACCTATATTGTATCGCTCCATGTTTCATTGTAGGTTCAAAGGTTCATTTTATTATGGAAGTATGTATGCGGTATACAACTCTGAGATGGGGCTTCTCCAGACAGAAACGAATCTAAGAAAACCATGGAAGTCAGTTCAAAGAAAAGCTGCACATCCCCCCCCCCCACACTAAAAAGACCGGCTACAATATCATTAACCCTCCAATCCCTACTCCTCTGGCACAAAACATAGACACACCCCAAACCCCTCTCCCCCCACACTAAAAAGAACGGCGACACGATCATTAACCCTCCAATCCCTACTCCTCTGGCACAAAACATAGACACACCCCAAACCCCTCTCCCCCCACACTAAAAAGAACGGCGACACGATCATTAACCCTCCAATCCCTACTCCTCTGGCACAAAACATAGACACACCCCAAACCCCTCTCCCCCCACACTAAAAAGAACGGCGACACGATCATTAACCCTCCAATCCCTACTCCTCTGGCACAAAACATAGACACACCCCAAACCCCTCTCCCCCCACACAAAAAAGGAGAAAGAACAGGTGAAAATACAGAATATAAAAACCATAAGTCTGGAAAAAGTCCACAGTCCATTGTCAGTCCATAACCGCAGACCCTCTGTAACATCCTACGACGCTGTAATACGCTGGGAAAGGCTTCACTGCTAATGTAATGGTCTTTCTGGAGAAGCGGTGTTTGGGTTACGATTAGAGATAACGGGTGCTTTGGAACATGGGCCGTCCAGTGATGGGAGTGTGTTTTCATGCCGTGTGGCTGACACAGGGGTGATCTTTTGTTTGGCAGGAGACGAAGAGGGAAGACGCCGGAGGGGAGAGGTCATAGGAGTGGACTCGGAGTGGGGCCAGGAGTTGACAAAGCCCGGGGGAAATCGATGGAGGATCGGCGAAGGGGAAACCGTGAGCTCCAGCTTGTGCACGTTAGACTACTTCATTAAAATGGGCCCTTTTCTTTTTTTTTGCTTTTCCTTCACTAATCCTTTAGTCAAATCAAAGATAATTTGTTTAATTGTTTATGGCGTACTGCCTGCTATTTTGTGGTACTGATTTGTAACAGGGGTAACAAATCACACAGTATCCAAACAACCAGGGCATTTCGGGTGAGCCTACACTTCAATCTCACACGTCTGGCGGGGCCAGAGATTGTCTTCCCCAGACTTACACAGCTGACGGAACCTGAGGGCTACAACACTTTCAAAAGAGAGACACCACTGGAACACAGAGGCCTACCAGCCGTCACGCTGTACCTCTTCTGTACTGTTTTATCTTCTATAGTCATAAATAAATCAATGCAATATAGACTATATCCAGAGATTTTATGAATACCATGAAGCATTTTATCACTAGCTTGAAAAGTGCTTGAAAAATAGATGAGAGAATTTGCATGCTGTCAGGTTTTGGTAATTTGTGAACCCAGGAGACCTAATATATTTTAGATTAAACAGTGTGACCAAAACTGCACACAGTACTCTGTTGTGGTCTTACCAGGGCCCTATATAATTGTACTTTGCTAAATAAAAGCTGTCTGTATTATAACACTATATATTAATGTTGTTTTACTAACAAAGCCACATTTCATAACCTTTTCACACTGCAGTTGCTAAGCAACCTGATACTCGAATGTCTTCGTTCAAGGATTATGGAAAGTCAGCGTGCATAGAGCTGGTGTAAATTTGCTCTTTATTGCAAGACGAATAGATATCAAAAATAGGGAGTTTAGAGCTCAAATGAACTCAGCGCTGGCATGGTCACCAGTGAAGCCACTGAGTACAGATGTTGGGACGTTATATTGCAGTTGTACGATGCCGGACTCCGCGGTAGCATGGCGGTTAGCGTGATGCTTTTACACGCAGGGCATTCCAGAATTTGGAGTTCAATCCTCTGTAAGGAGTCTCTGTATGTCCTGCCCATGGAATCTGTGAGTTTGCACTGGGTTCTCCAGTTTCCTCCCGCAGTCCGGCAACGTACCAGTTAGTAGGCTATTGTAAGTTGTCCCGTGATTAAGTTAGGGCTAATCTGGGATTCTTGAGGATTGCTGAGAGGCGTGGCTCAAAGGGCTGGAAGGACCTATTCTGTGTGCTATGTCTCTTAGTAAATACATGAATGATATTGGTGAAACCGCACTTGGAGCATTGTTTTGGTCATCTTGCCAAGGGCGAGGTGCCATTAAGCTGGATAGAGTCAGAAAAGCTAAATGAGGTTGTTGCCAGGATTTGAGGGGTTCGGTTCTAGAGAGAGGTTGGGCAGGCTTGGATTTTATCCTTTGGACTGACAGGAGAATTTATAGAGATGTATAAACTCATCTGGCATAGATAGGGTGAACGTGCACGGTGTTGGTATCTGTGTGTGACGGCCTCTCATGTGCAGCTTCTGGTGAAGGTGTCTACACGTGACCGCCTCTGCGTTCGAATGGTGTCTCTCTCCCTCGGTGCTGTAGGAGGACGTTACTGAAGTCCTGTGATTTATGGATTGGACTGTGGACTGTAGCTCAAATTGGACTCTCTCAGTTTTCTGTTTTATATCCTGCACTTTTGAACGTTCTTTCTTGTTGCTGTTTACGTGATTTGTTAGATTTTTTTGTAAGTGGAGAGTTTGGAATTTGATGTTTTTGTTGTCTTTTGTGTAATTTGTTTTTTTTCCATGTGGGGGGAGGGGTTTTGATGTTCATTTTGCCAGTTGTGTGATTTGGTTTTTTTTGTGTGACTTGGGGGAGTTTGATGTTTTTCTTTGTTCTTTCTTTGTTTTGTGGCTGTCTGTGGAAGACGAATCTCAGAAATGTATGCTACATAGGTACTTTGATAATACATGTACCTTTGAGGGTTGGGTGAATCAGGAACCGGAGGGCAGAGGTTCAAGTCGAGTGGGGTAATATTTATTAGGAGCCTGACGAACAACTTCTTCACACAGAGACTGATCCATATATGGAACAAACTGCCAAGAAGAAATTGTTGTGACAGGGACAACAATGAAGAGATATTTAAAATGGTGCCTAGATAGGAAAGGTTTAGAAGGATTCTCATTTTCTCTGCTCTTTTCTGAACTGAGGCTGAAGCTGTGGGCCTATACCAATTGCTCCGGGCTTTCCTTCTGAACATTATTTACTTCCTTTTATCGTTTGCATGATCTGTTTTGTTTCCTCTTTGCACATTGTGTGTTTGTTCGTCTTTTTCTTAAAGTAGGTTCTTTTGGGTTTCTTGTTTTGTGGCTGTCTGTAAGGTTATTTTGATAATAAACGTACTTTGAACTTTGGATATGGGCCAAACTCAGGTGAGTAAGACTAGGACATCTTGAAAAGCTGGTCCGAAAGGCCTGTTTCCGTCCTGTGTGATTCTATGACTTTTGACAATATTTAGAGTGTTGAGCACATCTTCAGGTCTCCTTTCCAAAGGGAGAATACACTCCCCCAAGAAACTAAACTAGAACTGAACTGAACAGAACATACCTGGACTGTTTCAATGACTCTGTGGTTCGATGTTCTATATCCTGTGTTTTTCAGTCAGATTTTTGCTATTTGCATGACATTTTTCTTTTTTTTGTGCATTGGGTGTTTGATATTTTCTTTGAACAGGTTCCATGGTGTTTCTTTTTTTCGTGGCTGTCTGTGAGAAGATGAATATCAGGATTGTATGCTACATACATACTCTGATAATAAATGCGCTACGAATCTTTTGAACCTTTGACGGGCACATGGAGATAAGGTGAATGGAGGATTATGGGCTGTGTAGGAGGGAAAGACCATGAAGGAAGTCTGGAATCAGAGGGCACGGCCTCAGAATAAAAGGATGTCCCTTTAGAACAAAGACGAAGAGAAATTTCTTTAGCCAGATGGTGGTGAATCTGTGGAATTCATTGCCACAGACAGCTGGATGTCAAGTTATTGGGCATATTTAAAGCAGAGTTTGATAGGTTCTTGATTAGTAAGTGTGTCAAAGGTTAAAGTGAGAAGGCAGGAGAATGGGATTGGGAGGAATAATAATGGGGGTTTGATGTTTCTCTATGGTGGATTCCATAGTGTTTCTTTGTTTCGTGGCTGTCTATGGGAAAGAGAATCTCAGGGTTGTATACTGCATCCATATTTGATAATAAATGGACTTTTTATCTTTGAGAAGGGACTACAAGATCAATTCTTTGGATGAAGGATTTATCTCCAGGATTAGCAGACTGGGCCTACTACTTCTAGAATTTGGAGGACCGAGAGGAGGTTCCAAAAAGCCAAAAGATTGCAAAAGAGATCAGACTGGAGACACAAAACACTGCAAATGCTGGAACCAGGAGTAACAAACAGATCCTGAAAGGACTCAGTGGGGTAAAGTTCAAAGTAAATTTATTATCTAAATGCAAATGTCACCATGCACAACTCTGAGATTCATTGTCGTGGGCATCCTCAATAAATCTAAAGAATAGTAATCAATGAAAGACTTCCCAACTGGGCATTCAACCAGAGCACAGAAGACAACAAACTGTGCAAGTATAGAAGGAACATGTGAGTAAAAATCCTTGAAAGTGAGTCCATAGTTTGTGGGAAGATTTCAATGATGGGGCAAGTGAAGTTGAGTGAAGTTAACCCCTCTGGTTCAAAAGCCTGGGGTAATAACTGTTCCTGAACCTGGTGGTGTGAGTCCTGAGGCTCCCATACCATTTTCCTGATGGGAGCACTGAGAAGGGAGCATGTTCTGGGTGGTGGGGGTCCCTGATGATGAATCCTGCTTTCCTGCGATGACATTTCATGTAGATGTGCTAATGGTGGGGAGGGCTTTAGCCACGATGAACTGGGCTGTATCCATTTTCCATTCAAGTACATCGGTGGTTCCATACCAGGCTGTGACGCAGCCAGTCAATACACTCTCCACTACACACCAATAGAAGTTTGTTAGACTTTTAGACGTCGTACCGAATCTCCGCAAACTCTGAAGGAAGTGGAGGTGTGCCTACGGAAGTATAGGCACATCTAGAGGTCAGGCAGCATCTGTGGATGGAAATGAACAGTCGCCATTTTTTGTCAAGACCCTCCGTCTGGACTGAAAGGCAGAGTGCAGATGGTTAGTATAAAGAGGTGAGGGGGAGGGCTGGAGACAGATGCAGAAGAGGGTCACCCGGATGCTCTGTGGATTAAAGAGTATTCCGGCCCTTCAATCCACGCCGCCCAGCAACCCTCGTTTTAACCCTAGCCTAATCATGGGACAATCTACAATGACCAATCAACCTACATCCTTGGACCGTGGGAGGAAACCAGAGCACCCGGAGGAAACCCACACAGTCAGATGGAGAACGTAGAACCTCCTTACAGGTAGTGGCGGGAACTGAACCCAGGTCGCTGGTACTGTAAGGTGTTATGCAAACCACTACACTACCATACTGCCCACGTTGGACAAACTTGGGTTGTTTTCTCTAGAGAGGCAGAGGCAGAAGGGATACCTGACAGAAGTTTATAAGATTATTAGGGGCATAGATAGGGAAGACAGCGGTATCTTTTCCCCTCTGGTCGAAATGTCTAACGCTGGTGGTCATTCATTTAAGGTGAGTGGGTTAACTTCAATAGAGATTTATACGTCAGCTATTTTAATACAGAGAGCGACGTCTTCCTGCAATGTGCTGCCAGGGGTGGTGGTGGAGGCAGATACAATGGAGGTGTTTGATTGCACGTGAATATTTGGGGAATGGAGCGTTTGGTTCTTTTAAAACTTCCTCATCACCACTGTTATGTTTTGTAACCTCAAAACATAAAACTAATTGAAAGAAAAACAAGGGAGCCTGAGAGATGCATGTCTTTGTTTAGTTTCTCTACTTTAGCGAGGTGTGCTCTTATGACAAAACGGCGTGATGACGTATGCCATTCACGTACTTTTACATATAACCTCCAATACATTATGTGAAGAGTGCCAAATCAAACAATATATGTTATATCATGGGTTATGGCCAAAGTAAAAAATGGCTGGAGTCGTTTAGCACTAGAATGCAAGGGTGTTGATTAAGTGCGTCAAAAATCAAGCTTGCAAAAATAGTGAAAGGGAAACGGCCAATATTTACAAAAAGATATCTATTTGAACAAAAAACAATAAATAGCTCTATACTATTTGTCCAGTGTGAACTCCCGGCTGCTTGTACTCTCGGTCCTACTGACAGCGAACCGCCCCATTGTTTTTAGTCACCAGGACGCACCATCTTTAATTGCCCACAAAGTTAACTTAAGACAACACATGAATTGGAACATGATGCACCCTGAAATGCAGTTACGATTATATTACAAAATAAATAGAAGTATCCACATTAAATACAGTATACAAAACAATACATACACATTTACACATCTCCAATACTAAAGAAGTGGAATATTCCACCGAGTATGTTGGGAAAGGCACCATGACAGCAAGCTCTTTATAAAAATATACCAGGGGGAAGACATGGAAGTACTATTATCAGCATAACAACAGCAGAATGACAGGGCAATGTTTGTGTGTGTGAATGCACATGTGGAAGGGGGTGCTCTCCATCACAATATATTTACAATATTACTCAAATATCACTGAAATGTTAAATGCACCACTCCTCCCTGTGCCCATCAGCACTAGGTGACTGAAGATGAAGAGGGTGAGAATAAAGTGCATAATTCCCATCATTTTTCACATATCCAGGTATAACAGGAAACGTATAGGAGGCCTCCGTTAGTCAAGGTCGAGATGGATGTTGCGTCCTAGCAATCTGTGATCAGTCGATATCTAAGCCTGGTAGTACTGGACTGCCTTAGGGGTTCCGGCTCCTGAGTTTTTCTCTGGGGGTTTTCTCCCAAAGCCTTCCCCATGAGTGGGTACAACTGCTAAGCAACGGAGGTTTGAGATCAGAGCTGTCCTTCTCTTAGGTGAGCTGGTTTTGAGGCGCCAGTAAGCTGCCTTTGCCCCTTCGCCTGTCAGTAGAAACGGTTCCTCTGGGCTTAGTAGCTAAGCCACACGTGAAGGTCAGGAGCTGGAGTTGGTTGTCAGAGGCTATTTGAGGCACACGTCATCGGGAGCATTGAATAGGTAATGGGAGCTTATCCCCATGACCACCCTTGGTTATAAAATCCTTAAGAAATAGACTAAAGGAAAGTCACAATTTGGGAGGATTTTCTTGTTTCCCAGAAAATAGCTGCCATGTGGCTTTATGGCCACTGCTCGTTGCATAGCAACCATTGAATGAAGAAACTGAAGTCCCAGAAGTCCAATGTGCCATCTCGCCCAGCAGCCCCCATCTCACCCCCCCACCCCAGTTTCACTTTGGATTTGCAAGATGAGCTATTAATATTTCAGTGTGAAATTGTGATCTGAGAATGAAAAATTGAGAGGCATTCAGACTGCTGCTGAAATCATTTCCCACTCAAGATCAATAAAGTACTTCTTCTTATTATTAATATTTGCCCAAAATTAGTACCTTATTTGGAAACTTGAGGACCCCTCGTTTTGAGGGAAAGGGTCCTTGGGTTTAAATGATCAAAGTTCAAAGTGCATTTGTTATCAAAGTATGCACACTATACACAACCTTGGGGTTTGACTCCTTAGAGGCAGCCATAAGACAACAAAACCCAACAGAATCAGTTAAAATCGAGACTGCCAGACACCCAATGTGTGAAAAAAACAAAAACAAGCAAACAACTGACGTTCATGAGAGTGAGTTCATGGCCACGAAGCCATTTGTCACTGCAGCCGATCAAGCAGCCCGATAATTGCCTCAGTTCAGTGCAGAGACAAGTAAACCTCGCTAAGCAGCCAGCATTAATGGCTCCCATTTTAAAGGGATGGTATCTTTAAGAGAATACAGTTCTCTTATTTAATCTAGTGTATTCTTTTGGCATAATATCTTGGTCAGAAACCGATCTGGAAAACCGATCTTAGATTAACACTACCTAGAACAGAAAGGCAAAGAGGGATTACAGACATTAAAAATCTACACAATAGTCAGATAAAACCTCTTAGGATCTACTTCCATCAACAAAAACAGGATTCAGCACTCCATGCAAGCATATACAATTCCGTTAAGAAGTACACACTACTAAGCTTCAATGAGAACACAACCCAGAAAAATGCAGATATCATCACTATTGAAGAAAAAGTTAACCAATGGAAGAGCAGGACCCTCCATGAAGACGTCCCCTCGATTTGAGCGGACTAGATGTTGACAGGGAAGCATCGAACACCTGGCTCAAAGTGGGAGACCTCTTTCCCAGAAACAGACGGGTTTCTTGTGGCAAAACAGGACCAGATGGTTAACATGAAAACTTAGCAAAAATACACAATAAAAGACCAACAAATTCAAGGCAATAAATGCAGAAAATGCCAAGAGACAGCAGAAGCAATCCAACACGGCAGTGGATTCTGCAACAGTTTAACTCAATCTGATTACTTACACAAGCACAATCAAGTGACAAACATCACTCACCAAAATCTTGCTTTAAGATACAAACTCATAAAATACACCATACTTTAATATAAATTCAAGTCTGATCCAGTTTTGGAGTCAGAGTCCTATAAATTTTACCTTGGCTGATCCATTATTACAGACAGGACAATCCATAATAACCGTCTGGATATAATATTGAAGGATAAAAAGCAAGAACAACTTACTTACTAGATATAGCCATTCCAAACACGCATAACGTACAGAAATCAGAAAGTGAAAAACACCAGAAATATGCTGGATTAAAAGATGAAACTGCAAGACTATGGAACACGAACAGGGTATACATTGTCCCAATAGTAATACCTCCATCTGGTATCATCACAAAGTCACGACACAATAACATTAAGCAATTAGGGCTACACTGTAATATCTATGTAAATCTTCAAAAAGCCACAATACTAAACACAACTAGAATAGTTTGGAAGTCCTTAGTAATTGAGAAATGTGTGTGCTTGGCTATGCCTGTACCTCGGGTTTTACCAGCTTGAGCTGAAAAAAAAATAATAAGAAGAAGAAGCAAATAAGTAGTAAATAACATTGTGAAAATGAGTTGTAGAATCCTTGAAAGTGAGTCTGTATGTTGTGGAGTCAGTTCACTGTTGAGGTGAGTGAAGTTATCCACTCTGATGGTTGAGGGGTAGTAGGTGTTCCTGAACCTGGTGGTGTGGGACCTTAGGCTCCTGGACCTCTTGTCTAATGTCAACATCTGTTTTCTATCACCCATGTGTCTATCTAAGAGTTTCTTACATGTCCCTAATATATCTGCCTCAACCACCACCCCAGTACGGTGTTCCACATACCCATCACTGTCTGCGTAAAGAACTTGCCTCTGACATCCCTCTATAATTTATTCCAATCACCTTAAAGCTATATCCTGTATTAGCCTTTTCCATCCTGGGAAAATGTCTCTGGCTGTGCACTTTATCTCTGCCTGTTATTATCATGTACACCTCAATCAAGTCATCTCTCATCCTTCTTCACTCCAAACAGAAAAGCCCTCAAACAATAAGGCATACCCTCTAGTCCAGGCAGCATCCTGGTAAATCTCCTCTGCACACTCTCTAAAGCCTCCACATCCACATTGGGGTGGGTTGTTCTCTGACCTTGGCAATCCATTTGCAAATGTTTCGTCACCACACGAGGAAACAGCATCGGTGTGGTGTGTCCTCCGAATGTTTGCCCTTTATATACTTATCAATCAGCTGATTGGTCATCTTTATGGAAACTCAATTGAGCTGCAGGGAGGGAGGGCTGTTGAGTGGCTGACTAAGTGCTGTGGCCTGGAATCTTGCCTGAATTGGCTGATAAACAGGATTGAAGTCTACCTGTCTGTTTACAGAATTGTTTGTGGAAAACCATGCCTCTGGGAATTCTCTCGTGTGCCGCGTGTGTGCCTGCGCTGTGACTTTCACTGATGCCGTTTGAATTCGTGCTCCACTCGATCTTCACGGGTAGAGACTAGCGGGAAAACTATCCACAAGGATCCGTGAGCATCAACTGACTGTGAAGTGCCATGACCAACTCTCCCTAGTCTCCACCCCTGAAGATCGAGAGGGGCACAAATTCAACTGGAGGACGGGTGAAGCCAGATGGGTAGGAATGATAAAAGGCAGGAGAGGGAGGAATCTGTTAGGAGAGGAGAGTGGACCATAGGAGAAAGGGAAGGAGGAGGGGACCCGGGGGAGGTAATAGGCAGGCGAGAAGAAGTAAAAGGTCAATGTGGGGAATAGAAGAAGAGGGGAGAGGGAAGGGAAAAGATTTACTGAAAAGAGACATTGATATTCATATACCATCAATTGGAGGCTACCCAGATGGAACGTAAGGTGTTGCTCCTCCACCCTGAGGGTGGCATCATTGAGGCACAAGAGGAGGCAATGGACCAACATGTTGGAATGGGACTTCAATGAGCTGTCGATGCTTTGGGTTGAGACCGATTCCCACCATCTGTAGTCTTACTTGTATCTCCACTGAATTCTGCATTCTGTTGTTCTTCCCTTGGACTTGCTCAGTGCGCTGATGTGATGAAGTGATCTGCTTGGACGGCATGCAAAATGTTCATCGGATATACCTTGGTACACAAGGCAATAATAAACTCATTTATCAACTTACTATCCCAGTGCCAAACATGATGCCAATTTCAACTTTTGCCTGCACATTCAAGAAGATTCAAGATTGTTTAAAGTCATTTCCAGTACACAGGAGAATGAAATAATTGTTACTCTGGATCTTCAGATGCAAAAGAAAACAATAAGATAAAAAAACACAATAATAATAAAAATGCAATGAATATTAAGCGGTACATAAGATGGCTTATATACACAGATTGGTTGTTGCCAGGCACTGGAGTGTTTGTGCATAAGGTGACTGACAGGAAATGATAAAGTAGTGGAGGTTCGGGGTATGGAAGGTGGTTTCATGGCTGGAGGTGTTGATCAGCCTTACTGTTTGGGGAGAGTAACTGTTTTTGAGTCTGGTGGTCCTGACCTGGATGACACTTTGCCTCCTCCCTGATGGGAGTGGGACAACCAGCCCATGAGCAGGGAGGGTGCGATCCTTCATGATGTTACTGGCCCTTTCCAATCACCTTTCTGTATATCTGTCCTTGATGGTGGGTAGGCTGGTGCCACTGATGTGTTGGGCAGTTTTGACTACCTGTTACCGAGTGACCGTCTCCACCAAAGGAGGTGTAAGGCACCCCTTCCCTCCACTAGCCTTCATGTCACCCTTTGGCAAGGTGTAGCACCTGCTTAGCCCCCCGATCGGGGTCACATGAAGCCACGGGAGCAGGTGGCGGATGGTCGTATGAGCAGGGGGTGCATATCACAAGCCCTGGTTATGCAACCACTGACACCAGACAGACAATCTCTGAAGAGTATTGATAATGGCTGGGGTCACCCGTCTTGTAAAGACATTGCCCAGAAGAAGGCAATGGCAAACCACTTCTGTAGAATAATCTGCCGCATGGTCATGTGAAGACCATGACCGCCCATGTCATATGACACGGCACATAATGATAGTGATGATGTAGATCTTTCCCTTCACCGCAGTGCAGTTTCCATAACAAACCGTGATGCAGCTTGTTAGGAAGTTCCCTACTGCGCAACTGTTGAGTGGCAGTAGGGATGTGCACTGGGTCATTTGTCTTCTATCCCTTGTCCGTTGATGCATCTGCCTAAATACCCCTTAAATGTCATCATCCTATCTGCTTGTCTGTGCCAAATGCAATGTCAAATTACACCAAATCTCTTGTGCCTGCACATGGTCCATAACACACCCATCTCCTCAATACCCTGCGTATTCATGTTCCTCTCTAAAAGCCTCTTGAATGAGCATAGAACATAGAAATGTACAGTTCAGGAACAGGCCATTCAGCCCACAATGTTTTGCCAAAGCATTTAAAAAGCAAATCAAAAACACCCAAACACGAATCCCTCCTACCTACACCGTGTCCATATCCCTCCATCTTCCTCACATCCATGTGCCTGTCTAAACATCTCTTAAAAGCCTCTAATGTATTTGCCTCTACCACCATACCAGGCAGCGCATTCCAGACATCTATTACAGGCAGTTCCCGAGTTATGAATGTCTGACTTACAAACAACTTGTACTTACGAACGGCCTGCCATAAAGCCTATGCATATTAAAAATTTGTCGGCTCGAGGAAGGAGAACGCTGTCCGCCATTTTAAGTTGGATCACGTTGCCGTTAACACTGTGTTGAGTGTGTAACTTTGTATTTGGCTTAAAATTTTCTTAGCAAAATTCACCCTGACCCCCCCCATTTTCCAGTCAGCACCGCCCCTACTTGTTCCATTTAACCTGTCTCAGTACAGGTGGACTTTAGGACCCAGGGGAGCTCAGGACCCGCTTCCTGCGGCTGCCGCTGAATCCGCAGTTTCTGTTCCATTGACGGAAATGATCACGATTGAAAATAAAGTGGAAATAATAATGCGATCGGAAAGAAGTGAAATGCCATTGGTCATTGGAAAAGCGTTAGGCTACAGTCGGTCAACGATCGGAACAATTTTAAAGGATGAAATAAGAATAATGGAGCATGTGAAGGGCCCTGCCCTGATGAAAGCTACAATTATTACTAAGCAACACAGTGATTTAATTATTGAAATACATACGTTCCTTAAGTGTTTTATATGCATAGAAAGGTAAAATATATACTATATACTAAGATAAACGTTTGACTAACTGATGCTAAATAATACCGGATGTACCTGTTCCAACTTAAGTACAAATCCGACTTAAAGATGGACTTAGGAACGGAACTCATTTGTAATACGGGGACTGCCTGTACTCTCTACCCACTAAAAAACTTACCTCTCACACCCCCTTTGAACCTCCCCCATCTCACCTTCAATGTGCCCACTGGTATTAGACATTTCAACCCTGAGAAACAGATACTCCCTGTCCACTCTCTCCATACCTCTCATAATCTTATAAACCTCTGTCAGACATTCCCTCGGCCTCAGGTGCTCCAGGGTAAACAGCCCGGGTTTATCCAGCCTCTTGTGATAGCACATATTTTCTAAACCAGGCAAACCTCTCCAAAGCTGCAACATCCTATGTTGAAGTGGGGTGACCAGAACTGTTTGCAATACTCCAGATGTGGCCTAAGCAGAATTTTATAAAGTTGCAACATAACCTCCTGACTTTTGAACTGTATGCTTTGATGAATAAAAACAAGCATTCTATAAGCCTTCTTAACCACCTTATCGACCTGTGTAGCCACTTTCAAGGAGCTATGAACTTGGACTCAAGATCTCTATGCTCAGCAACACTGTTAACAGTCTTGCCCTTAACAGTACACTGTCTCCTTGCATTTGCCCCACCAAGGAGCAACACCTCACATCCCTCTGGGTTAAACTCCATCTTCCATCCCTTCACCCACATCTGCAACTGATCTGTAGCGTGCTGTACTCTTTGCCTTTCTGCTACACTGTCCACAACTCCATCAATCTTGGTATCTCCTGCAAAAGGATTAAACCGCCCACCGACATTTTCATCCAGGTCACTTATATACATCACAAACAGCAGAGGTCCCAGTACAGATCCATGAATTACCTCCATTCTTCCAGCTCGAACAAGTCCCTGCAACCACTGCCCTCCATCTTCTATGCGCAAACCATTTCTAATGCTACTACCACACCCCTTCCTTCAGCACTCAGAACTCCCTCTTTACAAAAGGTTTGCCTCTTAAATGTCCTTTAACTTTCCTTCTCTCATCTTCAAGGCTTTTACATTTCCCCTCCAGATAGAAGACTTTGTCTTCCCGTTTGAGGCAATGTTGCAGCTCTCTAAAAACCCTGGTTAGACCACACATGGAAGATTGTGCTCAGTTCTGGTCACCTCGTTATAGGAAGGATGTGGAGGAAGTAATTCGGAAGATGTGTAGCTGGGGAGGTTGATTGCTGGGTTGAGCTGCTCTCTGATTTTGGCTATCCTTCACCTTCTACCTGTCCCCCGTCCCCTCCCCCCAGGAAGGGTGAGTACCTGAAACTGGCAGAGAGAATGGTGGAAACAGATTTACCGATAGCGTTTAAGAAACATAGGTGCGCGACTCTCTGGAGGAACTCAGCCTTTTGTGTGAGTATTGCTCCAGATTTCTCACATCCGCAGAAACTCTTGTGTTTTAGGGTTCATCAAGCTGAGCTCTTGAAACACTCGGACAAATGGCTATAGGGCAAATGGTGGGAAATGGGATACAGATATGGGTGGGTGCCCATTGGCCATGGTGGCCTGTTTCTGTGTTGTATGACTGTGAATCTATAAATATGAATTGACACTCAGTGGCCACTTTATTAGATACACCAGCTCGTTAACACAAATATCTAATCAGCCAATCGTGTGGCAGCAGCTCAGTGTTTAAAAACATGCAGACATGGTCACGAGGTTCAGTTGCTGTCCAGACTAAACAACAGAATGGGGAACAAATGTGACCTGAGTGACTTTGACCGTGGAATGATTCTAGGTGCCAGATGGGGTGGTTTGCGTAACTCAGAAACTGCTGATCTGCTGGGATTTTCACACACAAAAGTCTCTAAAGTTTACAGACAATGGTGCGAGAAAACTAAGAGCATTCAGTGAGCTAGAGTTCTATGGGCAAAAGCACCTTGTTAATGGGGGAGGTCAGAGGAGAATGGCCAGACTGGTTCAAGCTGACAGGAAGGTGACAGTAACTCAAATAACCACATGTCACAACTATTGTGCAGAGAATCATCCCTGAACACACAACACGTCAAACCTAGAGGTGGAAGGGCTTACAACAGCTGAAGACCTCAAACATTCATTCAGTGGCTATTTTATTGAGCTATCTAATAAATGGCTACCGGTTGTATTTAGTGGCATCAGAGTGAAAGGGGGCTTCCACACGGTTGACATTAGGGGTTGAATTTCCCACAACCCTTCAAAGAGGTGGAGCATAATCCAAGTGGATTCTAAACAAGGATCAAGAACCCATTACAGAAATCTGAAACAGTTACAGAGATCAGAAATGGTTACAGAGATCCAAAACGGTTGCAGAGAACAGAAATGATTAATGTCTCCTAGGAGCAGAGGAAGCTAAGAGTTTTGAGTGACTGAGTGTTACAAGGATTAAAGGTGACGAGGTCTAAGGGGAGATTAGACAACTTGGGTTGCTTTCTCTGGAGCAGCAGAGGTTGAAAGCAGACCTGGTAGAGGTTTATAAGATTCTGAGAGGCATAGGTAGAGTAGATCGTAAGACCACGGCTATGGGCCTGTACTCATCTCAGTTTAGAGGAACGGGGGGGGGGGGGTGCATCTTACTGAAACATATTGAATATTGAAAGGCCTAGATAGAGTAGACATTGAGGGAACGTTTCCTATAGTGGGGGAAGTCTAGGTTCTTGATTAGTCAGGGCATCAAAGGTTACGGGGAGAAGGCAGGGGAATGGGGTTGAGAGGGATAATAAATCAGCCGTGATGGAATGGTGGAGCAGACTCGATGGGCCAAATGGCCTAATTCTGCTCCTTTGTCTTATGCTCTGCTGTGCCCCCTCTGAACCTTGGGATGTGGTCACTCTTGGCTGGGGTCCTTAGGAAGCTAAAAAGCTCGGGGTTTCCGAAAGCTTAGAGGATATATAGGACGAAGGAGAGACGGGGTGGGAAAAGTAGAACCGTTTTCGTGACTGGCGTGATTTGCAGCTTGTTGCTGAGACGTGAAAGAACAGAGGGTTCCGTGCCGGTGTGGAAGGAGATTACGTACTCAGTCCCTGTCACTGAACAGTACCAAACCTTCACCAGCGATGATCAATTGCAATCATTTACCTCCCTGTCACCAGCAGTTTAGAAAAGCTTCTCTTGAACTAATACATTGCACTGGCTGGCTGCTGTCAGGTTCATTTATTACATTTTTATCCTGGGGAATATTAATTTCAAAGATCAAGGATTTTAAAAAATACTTATTGGGGGACATGTTCTTCTCCGTGCCCTGTGGTGCCTCGGGTGGAAAGTGGGCAAAGAGACGGCCGGATTCAAACCCAGAATCACTCGTCTCAAAGTCCAGTGCGGATGCCACCACACTACCAGTGGGCTTTTACTGGTGTGCATTCTCCTGATAACTCCTCTCACAGATGCCATCTCCCCTCGCCCTTCCCTCCCCTCTTGTTGACATTCCATTTTCTACCACTTCCTTCACTCCCCTGCTTTATTTTTCCTCCCCTCTTCCTGGATTCCTTTCTTCCTCTTCCTCTCATTTCCCTCTCCTTCCTCTTCCTGCCCAATATTCCTGATTCTTCCTTCTATTATCCTCTCCCCTTCCATGACCTCTCCTTTTCCCCCTTATTCCCTTCCCATTCCCACCACCCCTCTCTCTTCTTTCCTTTCCACACTCTCTCTTCCCTCTCCAGCAATGCTATTTCTCTCTCCAATCCTCCTTTCAGGTAACCCGAGCTCATAGATCCACGCAGAACAGAGACGGAGAATTCAGCCACCCCGGCCGTGCTGACCACCAGCCACCAGTGACACTGGTCTCTGCATGTTTGCATCAACTGTCATAGTGTGGGGCGTTGGGAGTGGACCCTAATGCAAGACACAGACACTGAACTACCAGGATCAGGACGAGGCGTGAGAAGGAAGCAAGGAAAGTGGGGAAGAAAGGATGCTGGACACAACACAGGTCCCGTTCAAGACAAGGACTCCAGGCTGGGGCTAGGACTTGACTAGGACAGAGGAACCAGGACATGGAATTGGGAACTAGGAGCCTGGGCTAGGACTCCGAGCCAGAGACTGGACAAGGACCCAGAACCTGGGTCTTGACTCGGGCTCGGACTCCAGAACTAGGCGAGGACAAGACGTGGCTACAGGACGAGGAGAGGCAACAGGACTGGACGCGAGACTCCTGGACAAGGGAACCCCAGCACAGGACGAGGGAATTCCAGCTCTGGGCTGGGCAAGGTACTCCTGCGCTGGGGCGAGGCACATGGACACGATGAGAACCCAGAGCCTGGGTCGAGGGAGAGACACGAACATGGAACACAGAGCCGGGACCCCTCCTTGGGTACAGGACGTAGGGCCGGGACTCATCACACAGAACGCTGAACAGAGGCGGGGTGAGGCAGAGGCGGGGTGAGGCGAGGCTCCAGGCAGGGGTAAGGCAGAGGCTCCAGGCAGAGGCGGGGTGAGGCGAGGCTCCAGGCAGGAGCAAGGCGAGACTCCAGGCAGAGGCGGGGTGAGGCGAGGCTCCAGGCAGGGGCAAGGGGAGGCTCCAGGCAGAGGCGGGGTGAGGCGAGGCTCCAGGCAGGGGCAAGGCGAGACTCCAGGCAGAGGCAGGGTGAGGCGAGGCTCCAGGCAGGGGTAAGGCGAGACTCCAGGCAGAGGCGGGGCAAGGCGAGGCTCCAGGCAGGGGCGGGGTGAGGCAGAGGCTCCAGGCAGGGGCGGGGTGAGGCAGAGGCTCCAGGCAGGGGTAAGGCAGAGGCTCCAGGCAGAGGCAGGGTGAGGCGAGGCTCCAGGCAGGGGTAAGGCAGAGGCTCCAGGCAGAGGCGGGGCAAGGCGAGGCTCCAGGCAGGGGTAAGGCAGAGGCTCCAGGCAGAGGCGGGGCAAGGCGAGGCTCCAGGCAGAGGCGGGGCAAGGCGAGGCTCCAGGCAGGGGTAAGGCAGAGCCAAGGGAAGGCTCCAGGCAGGGGCAAGGCGAGACTCCAGGCAGAGGCGGGGTGAGGCGAGGCTCCAGGCAGGGGTAAGGCAGAGGCTCCAGGCAGAGGCGGGGTGAGGCGAGGCTCCAGGCAGGGGCGGGGTGAGGCAGAGGCTCCAGGCAGGGGTGAGGCGAGGCTCCAGGCAGGGGCGGGGTGAGGCGAGGCTCCAGGCAGAGGCGGGGCAAGGCGAGACTCCAGGCAGGGGTAAGGCAGAGCCAAGGGAAGGCTCCAGGCAGGGGCAAGGCGAGACTCCAGGCAGAGGCGGGGTGAGGCGAGGCTCCAGGCAGGGGTAAGGCAGAGGCTCCAGGCAGAGGCGGGGTGAGGCGAGGCTCCAGGCAGGGGCGGGGTGAGGCAGAGGCTCCAGGCAGGGGTGAGGCGAGGCTCCAGGCAGGGGCGGGGTGAGGCGAGGCTCCAGGCAGGGGTAAGGCAGAGGCTCCAGGCAGAGGTGGGGTGAGGCGAGGCTCCAGGCAGGGGCGGGGTGAGGCAGAGGCTCCAGGCAGGGGTGAGGCGAGGCTCCAGGCAGGGGTAAGGCAGAGGCTCCAGGCAGAGGCGGGGTGAGGCGAGGCTCCAGGCAGGGGTAAGGCAGAGGCAAGGGAAGGCTCCAGGCAGGAAGGTGAAGGTAAAGGATACAGACAAGGGGTTAGGACAGGAACAATCCAGCAGCCAGAGGCGGAATCCTGAAGCTATTTATGAAGCCAGTCCAAACGAGAATCAGCTGCCTCAACAGAAACTGGAGGACCATGAACCGGAATGCGGATTTCACGGACCTGACCATGACATCAACTCTCCACTCCCCAACTCCCACACGCCAGATCCTAACTCTCACCCACACACTAGAACATAGAACACCCATGTGCCTCGCCAAATGTCTCTTAAAAACCTCAAATGAATTTGCCTCTAACATCATACCAGGTAGCACATTCCAGGCATCCACCACTCTGAGTAAAAAACTTGCCCTGACATCCCCCTTGAACCTACCCCTTCTCACCTTCAATGCAGACGATTTACAGCAGCTGATTAACCCACCGGCAGTGGCATCAGCCCTGGACTCCAGAGCGAAGGTTCCTGAGTTCGAATCCAAGTCGGGCCAGTCCTGAGCACGCTTTCCATCCGTGCCGGGTTGATCGTCGAGCCAGCCACTCGGCCTCGTAAAAAACAAGGGTCGAGTCAGGAACGTTCATATCGTGACCCGGTTAATCCGAAAGGACACCGATCCTGACACCACGTGCCAGACAAAATGGCTGACTGTCTGGTATGACACGCTGAATAAAAATTAACCCACCGACCCTACATGTCATTGGGAAACCGGAGCACCTAGAGGAAACCCACGTGGTCATGGGCAGAACATAGAAACTCCACACACACACAACCCCCCACCCCCCTTGGGATTGAGTTGGGGCCTCCAAAGCTGGAAGGCAGTGACACTACCCACTGTGCCTCTGTGATGCCTTGGAAAATATGCAACAGGAATTCCTGAAGCAGTATTTTCAGGAACAGGAAACAGTCAATGTCTGTAGACAGTGATTCTTCCCAAGAACTTGGGGAAAACATGGAGGTGCTTTCTGGTTTTTAGTGCAGAGCTGTGGGGGAGAAGTGAGGTGTGAGACAACTGTCTGTTGACAAAGAGCTCCAGCAGATAGGCTCTCCCCTCACCAGCTCTGAGGACAGGCCTCAGGCTCAAAATCTTGACAGGTTTCTCTTCCCATAAACACTGCTTGTCTGATGGAGAACTTCCAATGTGGGCGCCACAGTGTGATACCATTACAGCTCAGAGCATCATAGTTCAGGGTTCAATTCCCACTGCCGCCAGTATGTTCTCCCTGTGACCGTGTGGGTTTCCTCCTGGTGCTCCGGTTTCCTCCCACAGTCCAAAGACGTACCGGTTGGTAAATTAGTTGGTCATTGTAAATTGTCCTGTGATGAGGCTGGGGTTAAATCTGGGGGTTGCTCAGTGATGCAGGGAGGGCCTGCTCCACCTCATATCTTTAAATTTAAAAAATTCTAATTTGTTTCAGATCCCAGCGTCTGAGGGCTTGCTTGATTAAAATGTTGCCTTCACAGCTATCCTTAAAAGCAAAATTATCCTTCAATTTCAGCATCTTCAGCGGAGGAGAGGTGAGGGGCACAGGTTGGATAATACAGGCATCTTGCCCTGAGCTCATCTAGAGTTGTTTAATCAGGCGAGAAGATTCATTCTGCCTCCAATTGTGTGTGTCTAAGTGTGTGACCAGCTGGGTGACTTCGACGGATAATTCATCAGGGGTGTATTTGGCTGTTTGATTGATAGCATCTCAATCGTACACAGCGCTGGAGAGACTGCAACCGGTAACATCTCATCACCAAGTGAAAAGTCATTTCTGATGTTAGCTTTGAAGGTGAATTTTCTATTTGGGAAGGTGAAGAGAGAAAACAAATGGAATGTTATTTTCCCAACCTGACACACGGTGTTCATAACTAATTACACAGTGGGCAAGGTGGGTTAGGGGTCAGACACAATGAAGCTCCCTCTACACTGTCCCATCGCACACTCCTGGGGTCGGACACAGAGTGAAGCTCCCTCTACACCGTCCCATCACACACTCCCGGGGTCAGACGCAGAGTGAAACTCCCTCTACACTGTCCCATCACACATTCCCAGGGTCAGACACAGAGTGAATCTCCCTCTACACTGTCCCATCACACACTCCCAGGGTCAGACACAGAGTGAAGCTCCCTCTACACTGTCCCATCACACACTCCCGGGGTCAGACACAGAGTGAAGCTCCCTCTACACTGTCCCATCGCACACTCCCGGGGTCAGACACAGAGTGAAGCTCCCTCTACACTGTCCCATCGCACACTCCCAGGGTCAGACACAGAGTGAAGCTCCCTCTACACTGTCCCATCGCACACTCCCAGGGTCAGACACAGAGTGAAGCTCCCTCCACACCGTCCCATCGCACACTCCCGGGGTCAGACACAGAGTGAAGCTCCCTCCACACTGTCCCATCTCACACTCCTGGGGTCAGACACAGAGTGAAGCTCCCTCCACACCGTCCCATCACACACTCCCGGGGTCAGAAACAGAGTGAAGCTCCCCCACACCGTCCCATCACACACTCCCAGGGTCAGACACAGAGTGAAGCTCCCTCCACACCGTCCCATCACACACTCCCGGGGTCAGACACAGAGTGAAGCTCCCTTCACACCGTCCCATCACACACTCCCAGGGTCAGACACAGAGTGAAGCTCCCTCCACACCGTCCCATCACACACTCCCGGGGTCAGACACAGAGTGAAGCTCCCTCTACACTGTCCCATCACACACTCCCAGGGTCAGACACTGAGTGAAGCTCCCTCCACACCGTCCCATCACACACTCCCAGGGTCAGACACAGAGTGAAGCTCCCTCTACACTGTCCCATCACACACTCCCAGGGTCAGACACAGAGTGAAGCTCCCTCTACACCGTCCCATCACACACTCCCAGGGTCAGACACAGAGCGAAGCTCCCTCTACACCGTCCCATCACACACTCCCGGGGTCAGACACAGAGTGAATCTCCCTCCACACTGTCCCATCACACACTCCCGGGGTCAGACACAGAGTGAAGCTCCCTCCACACTGTCCCATCACACACTCCCGGGGTCAGACACAGAGTGAAGCTCCCTCTACACCGTCCCATCACACACTCCCAGGGTCAGACACAGAGTGAAGCTCCCTCTACACTGTCCCATCACACACTCCCGGGGTCAGACACAGAGTGAAGCTCCCTCTACACTGTCCCATCACACACTCCCAGGGTCAGACACAGAGTGAAGCTCCCTCTACACTGTCCCATCACACACTCCCAGGGTCAGACACAGAGTGAAGCTCCCTCCACACTGTCCCATCACACACTCCCGGGGTCAGACACAGAGTGAAGCTCCCTCCACACTGTCCCATCACACACTCCCAGGGTCAGACACAGAGTGAAGCTCCCTCTACACCGTCCCATCACACACTCCCAGGGTCAGACACAGAGTGAAGCTCCCTCTACACTGTCCCATCACACACTCCCGGGGTCAGACACAGAGTGAATCTCCCTCTATACTGTCCCATCACACAGTCACAGGACAGGTAGATCATTGGGATGGAGGATGCTACACAGAACCATGACCTGTGTATGTTTCTGAATTGGTACACTTGTCACTTCTGTGGGCTGGAGGGGATTGTGTATCACGTGTATATACATTTTGAATTTATACAGATATAATCTCCAGCTTCTAATTGCCTTATCTGAAGGGGCCACTTCTTACCTTCTGACTACTCTTTTGCCTCACTCTCTTAATTTTCAAGTCGAGAAACCGTAATACACGGAGCAGAAATAGGCCATTTGGCCGATCGAGTCTGTTCTGCCATTTCATCATGGCTGACCCAGTTTTCCTCTTAGCCCCAATCTCCTGCCTTCATCTCATTTTCTTTAATGCCCTGACTAAGAATCTATCAACTTCTGCCTTAACAATACAAAAAGACTTTGCTTTCACAGCCACCTGTGGCAAAGAATTCCACAGACTCACCACTCTCTGGCTGAAGAAATTCTTCCTCATCTCCATTCTAAGATGATGCCTCCTCTATTCTGAGGTTGTGCCCTCTGGTGCAAGACTCTCTCACTCTATTAAAGCCTTTCAACATTCAATAGGTTTCACTGTGATCACCCCTCATTCTTCTGAATTCTAGTGAAAACAGGCCCAGAGCCATCAAATGCTCTTCATATGACAAGCCATTCAAACCTGGAATCATTTTTGTCAGCATCCACTGAACCCTCTCCAGTTTCAGCACAGGCTCTCTAAGATAAGGGGCCCAAAACTGCTCACAACAATCCAACTGAGGCCTCACCAGTGCTTTATAAGTCTAAACTTTACATCCTTGTTTTTATATTCTAGTCCTCTTGAAATTAATGCTAACATCGCATTTGCCTTCCTCACCACAGACTCAACCTGCAAATTAACCCTTAGGGAATCTTGCACAAGGACTCCCAAGTCCCTTTGTGCCTCAGTTTTTTTTGTATTTTCTTTCCTATTAGACAATAGTCAATCCTTAAATTTCTTCTACCAAAATGTATGACCATACACTTCTGGAAATTGTATACCATAGAACATTACAGCACAGAAACAGGCCTTTTGGCCCTTCTTGGCTGTGTTGAACCATTTTTGTGCCTAGTCCCACTGACCTGCACCTGGACCATATCCCTCCATACACCTCTCATCCATGTACCTGTCCAAGTTTTTCTTAAATGTTAAAAGTGAGCCCACATTTACAACTTCATCTGGCAGCACATTCCACACTCCCACCACTCTGTGTGAAGAAGCCCCCCCTAATGTTCCCTTTAAACTTTTCCCCTTCACCCTTAACCCATGTCCTCTGGTTTTTTTCTCCCCTAACCTCAGTGGAAAAAGCCTGCTTGCATTCACTCTGTCTATACCCATCATAATTTTATATACCTCTATCAAATCTCCCCTCATTCTTCTATGCTCCAGGGAATAAAGTCCTAACCTATTCAACCTTTCTCTGTAACTCAGTTTCTCAAGTCCCAGCAACATCCTTGTAAACCTTCTCTGCACTCTTTCAACCTTATTAATATCCTTCCTGTAATTCGGAGACCAAAACTGCACACAATACTCCAAATTTGGCCTCACCAATGCCTTATACAAGCTCACCATAACATTCCAACTCTTATACTCAATAGATAGATAGATAGATAGATAGATAGATAGATAGATAGATAGATAGATACTTTATTCATCCCCATGGGGAAATTCAACTTTTTTCCAATGTCCCATACACTTGTTGTAGCAAAACTAATTACATACAATACTTAACTCAGTAAAAAATATGATATGCATCTAAATCACTATCTCAAAAAGCATTAATAATAGCTTTTAAAAAGTTCTTAAGTCCTGGCGGTAGAATTGTAAAGCCTAATGGCATTGGGGAGTATTGACCTCTTCATCCTGTCTGAGGAGCATTGCATCGATAGTAACCTGTCGCTGAAACTGCTTCTCTGTCTCTGGATGGTGCTATGTAGAGGATGTTCAGAGTTTTCCATAATTGACCGTAGCCTACTCAGCGCCCTTCGCTCAGCTTTGATTTACTTTGATTTATAAAGGCCAATATACCAAAAGCTCTCTTTACGACCCTATCTACCTGTGGCGCCACTTTTAAGGAATTTTGTATCTGTATTCCCAGATCCCTCTGTTCTACTGCACTCCTCAGTGCCCTACCATTCACCTTGTATGTTCTACCTTGGTTTTTCCTTCCAAAGTGCAATACCTCACACTTGTCTGTATTAAACTCCAAAGAGCCTGTTTAAAAAAAGCTCTAAAAGTAATCCGGAAAATTATAGGCTGGTAAGTTTAACGTCGGTAGTAGGCAAATTATTGGAAGGAGTACTAAGAGATAGGATCTACAAGTATTTAGATAGACAGGGACTTATTAGGGAGAGTCAACATGGCTTTGTGCGTGGTAGGTCATGTTTAACAAATCTGTTAGAGTTTTTCGAGGAGGTTACAAGGAAAGTGGATGAAGGGAAGGCAGTGGATGTTGTCTACATGGATTTCAGTAAGGCCTTTGACAAGGTCCTGCATGGGAGGTTAATTAGGAAGATTCAGTCACTAGGTATACATGGTGAGGTAGTAAATTGGATTAGACATTGGCTCAATGGGAGAAGTCAGAGAGTGGTAGTGGAGGATTGCTTCTCTGAGCAATCAGCCCATTTTTTCAGCTGGTCCAAATCCCTCTGCAAGCTTTGAAAACCTTCCTCACTGTCCACTACACCTCCAATCTTTGTATCATTAGCAAATTTGCTGATCCATTTACCACATTATCATCCAGATCATTGATATAGATGACAAATAACAATGGACCCAACACTGATCCCTGTGGCACACCACTAGTCACCGGCCTCCACTCAGAGTGGCAATCCTCCACTACCACTCTCTGGCTTCTCCCATTGAGCCAATTTCTAATCCAATTTACTACCTCTCCATGTATACCTAGCGACTGAATCTTCCTAACTAACCTCCCATGCAGGACCTTGTCAAAGGCTTTACTGAAGTCCATGTAGACAACATCCACTGCCTTCCCTTCATCCACTTTCCTTGTAACCTCCTCAAAAAACTCTAATAGATTTGTTAACCATGACCTACCATACACAAAGCCATGTTGACTCTCCCTAATAAGTCCCTGTCTGTCTAAATACTTGTAGATCCTATCTCTTAGTACTCCTTCCAATAATTTACCTACTACCGACGTCAAACTTACCAGCCTATAATTTTCTCGATTACTTTTAGAGCCTTTTTTAAACAACGGAACAACATGACCTATCCTCCAATCCTGCGGCACTTCACCCGTAGATACCGCCATTTTAAATATATCTGCCAGGGCCCCTGCAATTTCAACACTAGTCTCCTTCAAGGTCCGAGGGAATACCCTGTCAGATCCTGGGGATTTATCTACTCTGATTTGCCTCAAGATAGCAAGCACCTCCTCCTCTTCGATCTGTATAGGTTCCATGACCTCACTATTTGCTTGCCTTATTTCCATTGACTCCATGCCAGTTTCCTTAGTAAATACAGATGCAAAAAACCCATTTAAGATCTGCCCCATTTCTTTTGGTTCCATACATAGCCGACCACTCTGATCTTCAAGAGGACCAATTTTATCCCTTACTATCCTTTTGCTCTTAACATACCTGGAGAAGCTCTTAGGATTATCCTTCACCTTGACTGCCAAAGCTACCTCATGTTTTCTTTTAGCCCTCCTGATTTCTTTCTTAAGTATTTTTTTTGCACTTTTTATACTCCTCAAGTACCTTATTTCCTCCCTGTTGCCTATACATGTCATACATCTCTCTCTTCTTTTTTTTTATCAGAGTTTCAATATCCCTAGAGAACCAAGGTTCCTTATTCTTATTCACTTTGCCTTTAGTCCTGATCGGAACATACAAACTCTGAACTCTCAAAATTTCTCCTTTGAAGGCCTCCCACTTACCAATCACATCCTTACCAGAGAACAACCTGTCCCAATCTACGCTTTTTAGATCCTTTCTTATTTCTTCAAATTTGGCCTTTTTTCCAGTTTAGAACCTTAGCCCAAGGACCAGATCTATCTTTATCCATGATCAAGTTGTAACTAATGGTGTTATGATCACTGGAACCAAAGTGTTCCCCTACTCACCCTTCCATCACCTGTCCTAACTCATTTCCTAATAGGAGATCTAATATTGCATCCTCTCTAGTCGGTACCTCTATATATTGATTTATAAAACTTTCCTGAACACATTTTACAAACTCTGACCCATCTAGACCTTTAACAGTATAGGAGTCCCAATCAATATGCGGAAAATTAAAATCCCCTACTATCACAACTTTATGTTTCCTGCAGTTGTCTGGTATCTCTCTGCAGATTTGCTCCTCCAATTCTCGCTGACTGTTGAGTGGTCTATAATACAACTCCATTAATGTGGTCATAACTTTCCTGTTTCTCAGCTCCACCCATATGGCCTCCGTACACAAGCCCTCTAACCTGTCCTGCCTGAGTACAGCTGTAACATTTTCCCTGACTAGCAATGCCACCCCCCCTCACCCTTCATCCCTCTGCCTCTATCACATCTGAAGCATTGGAACCCTGGAACATTAAGCTGCCAGTCCTGCCCCTCCTGTAGCCAAGTTTCACTAATTGCTATAATGTCATAGTTCCAGGTGTCAATCCATGCCCTCAGCTCATCAGCCTTCCCCACAATATTCCTCGCATTGAAATATACACACCTCAGAAGATTATTAACACCACACACAACCCTTCTATTTGTGACTTTGCATGAAACTTTATCATCATTTATTTTCACCCCCGCTCCACTATCTACTCTGGCACTCTGGTTCCCATCCCCCTGCCAATCTAGTTTAAACCCCCGCCCCCACCAATAGCACTAACAAACGTCTCTGCAAGGATATTGGTCCCATCTCTACTTCCTCAAAACTATCTGCTCCTCCACCTATCTTTGTATCAAGTGAAAACTGCAATAAAGCCATCAATTCCATCATTCAAATCATTAACATAAAATGTAAAAAGAGTTGGTTCCAACACAGACTCTTGTAGAGCACCAATAGGCACCGGCAGCCAATCAGAAAAGGCTCTCTTTATTCCCACTCATTGTCTCCTGCCAATCAGCTACTGCTTTATCCATGCTAGAATCTTCCCTGTAATACCATGAGCTCATAGCTTATTAAGCAAACTTGTGTGTTGCACCTTGTCAAAGGCCTTCTGAAAATCCAAGTACACAACATCCAATGATTCTCCTTTGTCTCTCCTGCTTGTTATTTCTTCAAAGAATTCCAACAGATTTGTCAGGCAAGGTTTTCCCTTGACAAAACCATGGCCTATTTTATCATGTACCTCCAAATACCCTGAGACCTCATCCTTAATAATCAACTCCAACATCTTTCAAACATTGAGGTCCGACTAACTGGCCTGTAGTTTCCTTTCTTCTGCCTCTCTCCCTTCTTGAAGAGTGGAGTCACATTTGCAATTTTCCAGTCTTCTGGGACCAGTCTAGAATCTAGTGATTTTTGAAACGTCATTACTAATGTCTCCACGATCTCTTCAGCCACCTCTTTCAGAACCCTGGGGTGTATACCACCTGGTCCAGGTGACTTATTTATCTTCAGACCTTTCTGTTTCCCAAAGATCTTCTCTCATAATGGTAGCTTCACACACTTCATGACCCTGATAACTGGAACTTCCACCATATTGCTAGTGTCTTCCACAGTGAAGACTGATGCAAAATACTTATTCGGTTTGTCTGCCATTTTCTTGTCTACCATTACTACCTCTCCAGCTTCATTTTTCCAGCAGTCCAAAATCCACTCTTGCCTCTCTTTTACACTTTACATATCTGAAGAAATTCTTGGTATCCTCTTTAAAGGAGGATGTCCTGGTTGCCTTGCTGCTAGGGCTGGACTACTTGAGCTGAAGGATCTTTTTCTGTGCTATAGTGTCCCATAACCCGATGACTCTGATGTAGTATTCAGGCTAAGCTCTTTTCTTTCTGCTGCCATCAGGAACTCAGCTCCCACACTACCAGGTTTAGGAACAGTTATTACCCCTGAACCAGCGTGGATAACTTCACTCACCCCAACACTAAATTGATTCCACAGCTTATGCATCACTTTCATGCGCTCTGCAACTCATGTTCTCAATATTATTTGTTATTTATGATATTATTTTTGTTGTAATTTGTTTTGTATTTACATCATTTATTTTCTTTTGAACATAGCTTGTCTGTCTTTGTGTGTAGTTTCGCATTGTCATCATCATCATTATGTGCCATGTCATATGACATAATCATTATGTGCCATGTTGTCTGACATGGATGATCATGTTCTCATGACTATCACTGCTCTGGGCAAATGTTTCTACAGAAGTGGTTTGCCATTGCCTTCTTCTGGGCAGTGTCTTTACAAGACAGGTGACCCCTAAAGGTGGGAGTGGAGGATGCTATCACGTATTTGCTGCACAAATCACTCTCTCACCTAGATGGGGTCAGTTGTGCTGTGAGGATTACATTCCTTGACTTCTCTAGTGCCTTTAACACCATCCAGCCCAAGATCTTAAGGCACAAACTAACGGAGATGGGAGTAGACTCTCACATGGTGGATTGGATAGTGGACTACTTGACAGATAGACCTCAGTATGTGCGGTTGGGAGACTGTAGGTCTGACACGGTGGTCAGCAGCACAGGAGTGCCGCAGGGAACCGTACTCTCTCTGGTCCTGTTCACCCTGTACACATCAGACTTCCAATATAACTCGGAGTCCTGCCATGTGCAGAAGTTCGCTGATGACACGGCCATAGTGGGGTGTGTCAGGAATGGACAGGAGGAGGAGTATAGGAAACTGATACAGGACTTTGTGATATGGTGCAACTCAAACTACCTGCGTCTCAATATCACCAAGACCAAGGAGATGGTGGTGGACTTTAGGAGATCTAGGCCTCATATGGAGCCAGTGATCATTAATGGAGAATGTGTGGAGCAGGTTAAGACCTACAAGTATCTGGGAGTACAGTTAGACGAGAAGCTAGACTGGACTGCCAACACAGATGCCTTGTGCAGGAAGGCACAGAGTCGACTGTACTTCCTTAGAAGGTTGGCATCATTCAATGTCTGTAGTGAGATGCTGAAGATGTTCTATAGGTCAGTTGTGGAGAGCGCCCTCTTCTTTGTGGTGGCGTGTTGGGGAGGAAGCATTAAGAAGAGGGACGCCTCACGTCTTAATAAGCTGGTAAGGAAGGCGGGCTCTGTCGTGGGCAAAGTACTGGAGAGTTTAAAATCGGTAGCTGAGCGAAGGGCGCTGAGTAGGCTACGGTCAATTATGGATAACTCTGAACATCCTCTACATAGCACCATCCAGAGACAGAGAAGCAGTTTCAGCGACAGGTTACTATCGATGCAATGCTCCTCAGACAGGATGAAGAGGTCAATACTCCCCAATGCCATTAGGCTTTACAATTCTACCGCCAGGACTTAAGAACTTTTTAAAAGCTATTATTAATGCTTTTTGAGATAGTGATTTAGATGCATATCATATTTTTTACCGAGTTAAGTATTGTATGTAATTAGTTTTGCTACAACAAGTGTATGGGACATTGGAAAAAAGTTGAATTTCCCCATGGGGATGAATAAAGTATCTATCTATCTATCTATCTATCTATCTATCTATCTATCTATCTATCTATCTATCTATCTATCTATCTATCTATCTTTATTAATACTCCACAGAGATTATCTGCCTGACGTCAGAGGTCGTATAACCAGGACTTGTGATAATCAGAATCAAAATCAGATTTAATATCAACAACATATGTCTTGAAACTGCATGGCAGCAGTACAATGAAATATATGATAAATAAATATAGAGAAAGAAACTAGTTACTATATATATGTCTATTAAATAGTTAAGTTAAAAAAAGTAGTGAAATAGTGTTCATGTGTTCAATGTCCATTTAGAAATTGAATGGCAGAGGGGAAGAAGATGTTCCTGAATTGCTGAGTGTGTGCCTTTAGGCTCCTGTACCTCCTTCCTGATGGTAACAATGTGAAGAGGGCATGTCCTCAGTGGTGGGGATCTTTAATGATGGATGCTACCTTCCTAAGGCATCACTCCTTAAAGATGTCTTGGATACTACAGAGGACGATACCCATGATGGAGGTAACTAATTTTACAAGTTTTTGCAACTTATTTTGATCTTGTGCAGTAGGGCCCCATTCAAGATGGTGATCAGCCAATCGGAATGTCTGAATGCCCTCCACAGCACATTTGAAGAAATTTTCAAGTGTTTTGGTTCATAACTGAAATCCTCTGAAACTCCTAATGAAATATAGCTGCTGTCTAGCCTTCTTTATAGCTGCATCAATATGTTGGGTCCAGGTTACGTCCTCAGAGATATTGACACTCAGGAACTTGAAATTGCTCATTCTCTCCACTTTTAATCCCTGTATGAGGATTGGTTTGTGTTCCCTCGTCTTATCCTTCCTGAAGTTCACAATCAGTTCTTTGGCCTTGCTGATGTTGAGTGCCAGGTTGTTGCTGCAGCACCACTCGACTAAATAGCATACCTTACTTCTGTATGCCCTTTCAACACCATCTGAAATTTGGCCTATAATGGTTGTGTCATCAGTAAGTTTATTGATACTGTTTGAGCTGTCCTTAGCCACAGTCATGGCTGCAGAGAGAGAGTAGAGCAGTGGGCTGAGCATACATTCCTGTGGAGCACCAGTGTTGATAGTCAGCGAGGTGGAGGTGTTATTTCCAATCCACACAGATTGTGGTCTTCCGGTTGGGAAGTCAAGGATCCAGTTGCAGAGGGAGGTACAGAGGCCTAGGCTCTGTCGTTTTTTGATCAGGACTGTAGGAATTATGGTGTTAAATGCTGAGCTATAGTTAATAAACAGCATCCTGACAAAGGTATTTGCTCTGTCCACGTTATCCAAGACTGTGTGGAGAGTCATTAGGATTGTGTCTGCTGTAGACCTATTGTGGCAATATACACCAGATGCTCATACGGCCATCCACCATCTGCTCCCACATCCCTGATCCGAACGGGGAGGCTAAGCAGGTGCTACACCTTGCCCAAGGAAGGCCTGCAGACTAGTGGAGGAAAGGAACGCCTTACACCTCCTTTGGTAGAGACGTATCTCCACCCCGACACCCAAGACAATACAATACAAAACGATTCTGTAGTATGTTTTGTAACTTCAAAACATTAAATTAATTTAAAGATAAACAAGTGAGTCCAGGAATGCAGCTTTAACTTCAGTTTACAGCACATGTATCACGCGGCGTCCTATGAGGGGGTGCACCTTATTCTGATTGACGGAAGTCACTTTGTCATGATTGATGACTTTAGAAACGGAGGCTGCTTTTCCCATTTTTAACTGCCTGGTATCCAGCTTCAAATATCCTGGTGCATAGGGAGCACTTGTGGGAGGTCCTGTCTCTCTTCCTTTGATTAAGGCAAGTGGTGCACATGACCATTGGGAGGGTATGCTCTGTGCGCACTTTGAACTAAGTATGTTTGTTGAATATTCAGCTTTGTAGGTTCTGTAATGTGGGGAACATGAATGTTGGGTTGAATTTTTACTGCTTTAAATAAAGGATTAATATACTTATCCAGAGTAATGTTTTCTATCTCATTCGCTAAACCCACAAACATGATTCAACATTACACATGCAATTAACAAATTTATACATATAACTCGTAATTAATTATTTAAAGGAACACGAATGCTTAATCAGCAACATATTTACAAGATTACTCCATAAAACCATAAAACTATGATATATAGGAGCAGAATTTGGCCACTTGGCCTAGTGAGCCTACTCCGCCATCTTATCATGGATGATCCAATTTTCCTCTCTGCTGCAATCTCCTGCCTTCTCCCCGTATCTCTTCATTCTCTGACCAATCAAGCGTCTATCAACCTCTGCCTTAAATATACATAAACACTTGGCCTCCACAGCTTGCAAAGAATTCCACAGATTCACCACTCTCTGATTGAAGAAGTTCCTTCCTCATTTCTTTTATGAAAGGAAGCTCCACTATTCTGAGGCCATGTCCTTTGGTCTAAGACTCTCCCACCAAAGGAAACATCTTCTCCACATCCACTCTATCAAGGCCTTTCTTCATTTGATAGGTTTCAATTAGGTCATGCCTCTTTCTTCTAAATTCTGGTGAATATAGCCGCCAAGCTATCAAATGCCATCATGTGCAAACTGGTCAAACCTGGAATCATGTTTGTAAACGTTCTTTGAACCCTCCCCAGCTTCAGCACAGCCTTTCTAAGATAAGGGGTCCAAAACAGCTCACAATACTCCAAGTGAGGCCTCACCAGTGCTTCTTAAAGTCTCAACATTACATCCTTGCTTTTATATTCTAGTCCTCTCGAAATGATTGCTAACTTCACGTTTGCCTTCCCCACCACAGACTCAGCTTGCAAATTAACCTTTAGGCAACCCTGCAAAGGGATCCCAAATCCCTCAGGCTACGTCCACACTAGACCAGATAAATCCATAACCAAAGCCTTTTCTCTTTGTTTTGACCCTCCATCCACACTGAAACAGCGTTCTCCTCCCCCGAAAACGGAGCTTTTCTAAAACGCCCTCCAGAGTGTGTAAATTTGAAAATGCTGCTTGGGCAGAGTAGTGTGGACGGGGTAACCGGATATTTTTTTTAAGCGCTGTCATGACGTGCCAGAACAGATGGCAGCATTTCATTGTTTTCCTGAACGCAACCTAACAATTTCAGAACAGACGGCAACGAGACTGAAGCCATAAGAGTTAGAAATGTACTCACCAAATACTTTGACCCATAACTTACTGAATAAATAAGTATACTCGCTTTGCCCTGTTTTCTGTCCTTGCTCGTATGAAGGTGATTTACCTATTTATGCAAGTACTTCTCTGACAATAGATGTGTATCAGCCTACTGTAACGTTGTATGGAAATACAAGATAACACTGATGCAGACATGTTTTATACATTTAACAAGGTGCTTTATTAATGCAACAGAGTTGGTCAGTTTTTCAATGTTTGTTGTCAGCCGGGTCATACTGTCCGTGAACTCCCTGTCGGTTGCCTCCATATGATCCAGTAATTGTTTTTTTTTAGTTTTAAGTCCTCCTGCATGAGAGTTAACAGCTGTCTGTCATTTGGCAATTTCCTTTAAAGTTTTTCTAGTCTGTAACTGCACAAACCACACTTTCACAGCGAGATTCAACACCAAACATGTCACTTGTTTTCTGTAGATGTGTCCTACACATGCCCAGTAGGAGATTCACCCAAATACCTATTTTAATGTAGACAGAGGTATTTTCAAAAACTCTTGGTGTGGACGCCTATCGTTTTTACGCAAAACCGGTGTTCTCAAAATTATCCAGTCTAGTGTAGACATGGTCTTAGTTTTTTGTACAGTATTTTCTCTTCAATTAGAAAATTGTCAACCCTTTAATTTATTCTACCAAAGTGCATGACCATACACTTCCGGACACTATCCTACCTTTACTTCCTTAAAACTACTGGCCCCTCCACCTATCTTCATATCATCTGCAAACTTTGCAACAAAGCCATTAATACCATCATCAAATCATTGACAGATAATGTAAAAAAATTGGTCCCAATACAGACCCTGTGGAACACCACTAGTCACCGGCAGCCAGCCAGTAAAGGCTCCCTCTATTCCCACTCTTTGTCCATGTTGGAATCTTTCCTGTAACATAATGGGCATGTAGCTTGAAAAGCAGCCTTGTGCATGACACATTGTCAAAGGCCTTCTGAAAATCCAAGTACACAACATCAACTGATTCTCCTTTGCTATCCTGCTTGTTATTTCTTCAAAGAATTCCAAAAGATTTGTCAGGCAAGATTTTTCCTTGAGGAAACCATGCTGACTATGGCCTATTTTATCATGTGCCTCCAAGTACCCTGAAACCTCATCCTTAATAATCAACTCCAATATCTTCTCAACTACTGAGGTCACTAACTGGCCTATTGTTTCCTTTCTTCTGCTTCTCTCCCTTCTTGAAGAGTGGAGTGACATTTGCAATTTTCCAGTTTTGGAAGCATTCAATAATCTAGTGATTTCTGAAAGATCATTACTAATGCCTTCCCAATCTCTTCAGTTACCTCTTTCAGAATGCTGGGGTATACACCATCTAGCCCAGGTGACTTATCTACCTTCAGACCTTTCAGTTTCCCAAGTACCTTCTTTCTAGCTATGGTAAATTCCCTCACTTCATGATCCCTGACACCTGGAACTTCCAGCATACAGCTAGTGTCTTCAACAGCGAAAGCTGATGAAAAATATGTCTAGTTCATCCGCCATTTCATTGTCCCCCATTACTACCTCTCCAGCATCATTTTCCAGTAGTCTGATATCTACTCTCGCCTCTCTTTTACACTTTATATGAAGAAACTTTTGGTATCTTCCTTAATATTATTGGTTAGCTTAATTTCGTATTCCATCTTTACCTTCTTAATGACATTTTTAATTGCCTTCTGTTGGTTCTTAAAAGCTTCCCAATCCTCTAACTTCCCACTAATTTTTGCTCTATTATATGCCCTCTCTTTGGCTTTAATGTTGGCTTTGACTTCTCTTGTTAGCCAAGGTTGTGTCATCTTCCCTTTAGAATATGTCTTCCTCTTTGGCACGTATACATCCTATGCCTTCCGGATTCCTTCCAGAAATTCCAGCCATTGCTGCTCTGCCATCATCCCTGCCAGTGTTCTTTTCCAATCAATTCTGGCCAGCTCCTCTCTCAAGCCTCTGTAACTCCCTTTACTCCACTGTGATACTGATACATCTGACTTGAGGTTCTCCTCCTCACATTTCAGGGTGAATTCAATCACATTATGACCACTTGCCCCAAGGGTTATTATACTGCCCCTTTAGCTCTCTAATCAATTCTGGTTCACCCAATTCAGAATACAGTAGCTGATCTCCAAGTGGACTCAAGCACAAGCTGCTCTAAAAAGCCATCTCATAGGCTCTCTAGAAAACCCCCCTCCTGTAATCCAGCACCAAACTGATTTTCCCAATCTACCTGCATATTGAAGTTCCCCATGACTATTGTAACATTCCCCTTTTGACATGCATTTTTTAATCTTCCATTGTCATTTGTAGACCACGTCCTTACTACTGTATGGAGGTCTGAATACAACTCCTTTTTACCCCTGTAGCTCCTTAGTTCCATACACAATGATATCGCCTCTTTTTAATGATTTAATTTCATTTTTTTACCAACAGAGCAATGCCACCCCCTCTGCCTTCCTGCCTATCTTTTTGATATCCTTGGACATTAAGCTCCCTTTTATAATCTTTCAGCCATGATTCAGTGATGCCTTCCAGTTGTGCAGGAAGGCATACCTGTTAACCTGTGCCTGTGCCGCAGGTTCACCTACCTTATTCCATATACTGCGCCCATTCACTCCTGTATTCACCCTTTTTGATTTTGTCTGCCTTTAACATTCCAACTTGTCCTGTTGACTGCAATTTTGTCCTATCAGAAACCTCTCCTCACTACACATTGCCTCTGTTTGTAAACCAGCTACCTCATCTTCAGCACTATTATCCACCTTTCCTATGAAACCTGCTTCATTGAAATACAGGCGGCTCTGGACACTGGTCACACCGTGCTCAGCCTTTTGATTCCTGACTTTGTCTGAGGTCTTACCAACATCGGCCTCCACAACCTCTACACTAACTGTTCTGGCACCTTGATTCCATCCCCCTCCAACTCTAGTTTAAACCCCACCATGCAGCATTAGCAAACCTTCCCGCTAGGATATTAACCCCCTCCAGTTAAGGTGCAATCTATCCCTTCTGTACAGGCCCACCTTCCCTAGAAGATAGCCCAATGATCCAAAACTAATATGCCCTCCCTCCCACACCAACTCCTTCCTTAGTCATGTATTAAACTGTAAATCTTCCTAGTTCTGGCTTCACTAGCACATGGCACATGTAGCAGCCATGAAATCACAACCCTGGAGCTCCTGCTCTTTAACTTATCACCTAACTCCATGAACTCCCCCTGTTGAACCTCTTCCCTCATCCTACCTATGTCATTGGTACCTACGTGGACCACAACTTCTGCTGTTCACCCTCCCATTTAATAATGTTTACAACTATCCCGGACCCTGGCAACTGCGAGGCATCATACAATCCTGGAATCTCATTTTATCCCTTAGAACCGCCTGTCCAGTCCCCTAACTAATGAATCCTCTATCACCACGGTGTACCTCTTCTCCCCACTTCCCTTCTGAAACACAGAGGCAGACTCAGTACCAGAGACCTGACCACTATGATTTTCCTCTGTTAGGTCGTCCACCTCAACAGTATCCAAAGTTGTTGGGGGAGGGGGATGGTCACAATGGTACTCTGCACTGGCTCCTTAACTTTTTTTCCCATCCTGACTGTTACCCAGTTTCCTGTTTACTGAACCTTGGGTGTAACTACCTCTCTAAATGTCCTGTGTATCACCCACTCAGCTTCCCTACTGATCTGGACTTCATCCATTTCCAGCTCTAACTCCTTAACACTTTGCGTTAGAAGCTACAGCTGAATGCACTTCTCGTGGTTGTAGTCGTCAGGAACACTGGAGGTCTCCCTGCCCTCCCACATCCCGCAAGAGGAGCAATACTCTATCCTGCCTAGCATCCCTCCTGTCCTAGCTGAGCAGATATAAAGAAAATGAAAAAAACTGGAGCTTTTCTTTCTTTTGCTTTCTCTGAGTGAAGGCTCTCTTTGTGGAAGCCTCAAAGAGTAGAAGCCTTAAGGTCATCACTCTGACTCTGTCCAGTCAGATGATGGCCACTGCGCTTGTCCCTGCCTTCCTTTAATTTGCTCTTACTAATCAATCCCAAATGGCGATTAGTCGCTGGTCAAAGCTCTATCATGCTGCTGTGATCTGTTCCTGCCTTTTGGGCAGTGGACCTGATTGAAGACTCCTCTTCTCCAAACTTCTGATGTCCAGATTGGCTACTGGTCAAAGCTCTATTAAGGTCACCAGGAGATGCTCATGGAGTGAGCACTGTTTTAGATTCGCTCCATAACCTTTACTTTTTTAACCTATGATCACCCTTATTTAACTTATTTTTACCTACACCAGAAGATTCTTGTTACTTTTTTGGACTTATCTTTAAGAGGGTACTCTGAATTTTGAAGAAATGAGTACTGAAATGGCTTTAAGATCTAAAGGGCGAGACCCTGGGGAAGATTCTAACGGCAATGGAAAGAAAAAAAAGACCGATCCTAAGCGTACTGAATTGACTTATGATACGATATTGGAGCTCTTGAATGAAAAATTTGAAGAACAACGACAAACTTTCAAAGAGATTTAAAGGCTTTCCAGGATTCTCTGGGTAAGATTGGTCATGAAGTTATACAGCATCAAACTCTAATTGCAACTCTACAAGAGGACGCTCGGAAGCGAGACTTGAAAATCGAGAAACTGGAGCAGAAATTATCTTCGGCGATTAAACAGTTGGAAATACTTAAAGCCAAGAGTGTCGATTTTGAAAATCGGTCTAGAAGACAGAACTTACGCATACTTGGTCTCCCGGAAGGTATTGAACAAGGGGACCCCTCGAAGTATTTCGCTCGACTTTTAAACGATGTGTTCCCTTCTGTATTCCCAGATAGTCCTCCGTTACTTGATCGTGCCCATAGAATTATGCGCCGATCACCAAGTTCTTCATCTAAAACACCTGTTGTAATTGTTCGATTTCATTATGTGCATGTTAAAGAGCACCTTATTCGTTTGGCTCGGCGTTTAGGGATGGTTAAATTGAGAGAATTCCAGTTTCGGCTCATGGAGGATTTCAGCCCAGAAGTGATTAAGGTGCGGCTCGATTTTAAACCTTTGATGTCCGAATGTTATGAGAAAAACCTAAAACCAGCGCATTTATACCCTGCGAAACTTAGAATCTCGCCTCCGAATGCACCACGACGTGTTTTTCTCTCCACATCTGATGCTCGAAGCTTTCTGGATGAGAACTATCCTACTGCTTCGGATTCTCATTTCTAATAAATGTATGGTTTTGATCGTTACAAGATAGTTTTTGTGTCCAAAACCAGATTTTGTTTCTGACTATTGGTGTAGGTTTATTTTACATTTTATATTCCAATTAAAGTTTTTCTTTATCGATGTACTAATCTTTTAAATTTACTTACTTTAACCATTGTATTTTATTTTTGGTTATTATTATTAATCATTTGAAGGTGAATTTTTTTTAACATTTTGATATATATCTTTTTCATTTTTTGTGTAACTAAGATGGCAGTTTCTTTTCTAAAATATTTCTTGCTTTTTTAAAAATTTCGCCATTTTTTTTGCCGTCTTCTTCCTATAATACCTTTCTTATCACATCCTATCTTTTATTTTCGGGTTTTAACCCGATTTATAAGTTACCAGAGTTTATATTCTTTTTGGGTTTTTTTTACTAGCAATTATATTAAGAAGTCTGTTTTAGTATAGTGTTAATTACTTTTTAGGATTTTGGGTGGATCTTTTTTTCTCTCCTTTATATATCTGGAGTCGCCTTCTGGAGACATGGGGGTAGATTTATTCTCACAATTTCTTTTTTTCCTGGCCTTCTTCAGGCTCAGGAGGATCTCTTTTCCGTGGATGGTGGGTGGGGGGGGGGGGGGGGTTCCTTTTTAATTCTATTGCTCTTTTTATTAGTTTTTCTAGTTTTTTCATTTGGGTTGATTTCAAACTACTAAAATGTCTGCCGTGTCGTCATTTCTGGGTCCTCCCCTTATTTTTGTTCCTCTTCTGGGTGCATGAGTTCATACTTTGGTTAACTCTTTATATACCAAAGGGTTGATTTTAGAAATATGGCTCAGACCATTAATTTTGTCTCTTGGAATACTAATGGCTTAAACCATCCGATTAAATGGAAAAAGATTTTTAAAATATTCCAAAGACTGAATGTGCATATTATTTTTGTACAAGAAACTCATGTGAGGAAAGAGGACAATCAACTTCTTTTAGGTTTTGGAGGGGTCAACAGTACCATTCGAATGCCAAAGTAAAGGAGTTTCAATTTTTATTGACTCCTCTATTACTTTTGTTCAACATGATATTATTTCAGTTCCGAATGGTAGATTTTTGTTAATTACTGGGTTACTTTTTAATAAGAAGGTTGCTATGGTTAATGTTTATGCTTCAAATGTGGATTATCCTGATTTCTTTAAGTCTTTATATACTTCTCTACCTAATCTAAATGAATATATGTTAATAATGGGTGGTGACTTCAACTGTTGTTTAAATCCTTTGCTGGATAGATCTATATCCATTCAGACTTTACCAAATAAGTCGGCCACTTACATCAATTCTTTTTTGACTGATAATGGAATTTTTGATATTTGGAGATTTCTGCATCCTAAGGACAAAGAGTTTTCATTTTTCTCACATGTTTATCATTCTTACTTGAGAATTGACTATTTTTTTATTGACTCTCGTTTTATTCCATCTGTAACTGGTTGTAATTATGACATTATAGCCATCTCTGATCATGCTCCAATGAAACTTTCTATTAAATTAATGGATACAGCTTCTAGTGCTAGACAATGGCGATTTGATTCTACCTTACTGCAAGATCCGGAGTTCATTAAATTTATGAAGGAACAGATCGATTTCTTCTTTTCAACTAATTTCACGGATGAAATTTCCTGTGGAATACTTTGGGACACTTTTAAAGCATATATACGTGGACAGATTGTCTCCTATTCTGTTGGTTTGAGAAAACGTATTAAGAAGGAAACTCTTTTATTGGTTGATAAGATTAAAGAAATTGACAAGAAATATTCGATTGCTCCTAGTAAGGAGCTTTACAAACAAAGGGTTGAGCTTCAAATGGAATACAATTTATTACTTACATCTTCGATTGAAAATCAATTAATGAAAACCAGAACTGATTTTTATATACATAGTGATAAATCGGGTAAACTGTTAGCTAATCAATTGAAAAATGCTTCGGTTAAACATCAAATTATTAAGATTCGTCAACAGAATGGTGAACTGACAGTTAACCATGATGAGATAAACAAATCTTTTCAAGGTTTTTATACCTCCCTGTATCATTCTGAATTTCCTCATGAGCATAATACCATGCATGATTTTCTTGGGAAATTGAATTTTCCAGAATTATCATCAGAAGAACTTTTAATATTAGAAACTCCTATTACGGATGCAGAAATTAAAGGTGTTATTTCCTCTATGAATTCTGGGAAAGCACCAGGTCCAGATGGGTATACAGTGGAATTTTTTAAGTGTTTTTCCTCTACTCTTTCTCCTTGGTTATGCAAGGTTTTTGAAGAAGCAATTAGACTAGGTAAATTGCCACAATCTTTTTATAGAGCTTCCATTTCTTTAATATTGAAAAAAGATAAAGACCCAACTGATTGCGCATCCTATAGACCAATATCCTTATTGAATGTAGATTCCAAGATCTTTTCCAAGTTACTGGCGACCAGGCTGGAGAAGGTATTACCTCAAATTATCTCGGAGGATCAAACTGGTTTTATTAAAAATCGCTATTCTTTTTTCAATATTAGGAGATTATTGAATATTGTTTATACTCCTTCACGCAGCACCTCAGAGTGTGTCATTTCATTAGATGCAGAGAAAACATTTGATAGAGTTGAATGGCCATATTTATTTACTGTGCTTGAGAAGTTTAATTTTAGTCCGACATTTATATCCTGGATTAAATTGATATATCATACTCCAATAGCCTTGGTTTTCACTAACAATCAAAGATCTCCCTTTTTTCGTTTATTTCGGGGTACTAGGCAAGGTTGTCCTCTTAGTCCATTATTATTTGATATTGCTATAGAACCTTTGGCAATTGCTATTAGAGAATCACCTAACATTTTTGGCATTACTCACGGGATGGATATACATAAGTTAACATTATACGCAGATGACTTGTTATTATATATTTCTGATCCTGAGAAATCCATTCCTGCAGTTATATCATTGTTGGCTCAGTTTAGTAATTTTTCCAGGTATAAATTGAATCTTAATAAGAGTGAATTGTTGCCCTTAAATAGACAGGTTCCAATTTATGGAAATTTACCTTCCATTTATGAAAATACGCCGTGAGTATGAGGCCATATTACCTGCCTCGAGAATTTGCAAGCGTCATTGTGGTGAATGTGTATGTCCCGCCGCGTGCCGACGCAACGGTAGCGTGTGACGTGATCAGCTCCGCTGTTGCTAGGCTTCAGACACAGCACCCTGAGGCACTGGTGATAATTACAGGGGACTTCAACCATGTGACTTTGGACAAGACACCACCTGCTTTCTCCCAGTACGTGGATTGCTACACCAGGGGTAATAGGACTATTGACCTACTGTATGCAAACGTAGAGGAGGCATATAGTGCATCCCCACTGCCTTCATTGGGGAAAGCTGATCACAACCTGGTTTTGTTACAGCCCAGATATAAATCAATTGTGATGAGGCATCCCACTACCACACGCTCTTTTAGGAAGTGGACTCCTGAAGCTGAACAGGCCCTGAGAGACTGCTTCGGTACTACTAACTGGGATGTACTGCAAGGGGGGCTCTGTGGGGGCGTTGAGGAGGTCACTGAATGCACAACAGACTATATTAACTTTTGTGTGGATGCAGTTGTCCCTGTTAGAACTGTTCGCTGCTATCCCAATAATAAGCCCTGGATCACTAGTCACATCAAAGGCCTCCTAAACCAGAAGAAGAGGGCCTTTAAAGATGGTGATCGGTTGGAGCTTAAAAGAGTTCAGAAGGAACTCAGAGTACAGATAAGGGGGGCAAAGGAGCAGTATAGGAGGAAGCTAGAACAAAAGCTGCAGAAAAAAAGCATGAAGGAGGTGTGGGATGGGATGAAGATCATCACCGGATGCAGTGCAAAGCGGGGGGCGAACATAAGTGGAGATGTGGAGAAAGCGAACCAGCTGAACAACTTCTTCAACAGTTTCGACAGCTCAATCTCATCCTCACCGCAGAAATCCACACCAGGCTTACTTCCCTCACAGGAAAATAACCACTCACAGGAGACCTTGCCCACGCCCAGGATTACGGCTGCACAGGTGGAAGGTCAACTGAGGAAGATCTGTACCAGCAAGGCGGCTGGACCGGATGGAGTTTCCCCACGATTACTGAGGGCCTGTGCGACTGAACTGGGAGAACCACTACAGCGCATCTTCAACATGAGCCTGGAGCAGAGAAGAGTACCCAGACAGTGGAAAACATCCTGTATTGTCCCGGTACCGAAGAAACCACAACCAAAGGAGTTGAATGACTTCAGACCTGTTGCCTTGACGTCGCACGTGATGAAGACCATGGAGCGGCTGATAATACAGAATCTGAGGCCACAAACCAGGCACGCCCAGGATCCTCTTCAGTTTGCGTATAAGGAGAAGGTGGGAGTGGAGGATGCTATCACGTATTTGCTGCACAAATCACTCTCTCACCTAGAGGGGGTGCTGTGAGGATTACATTCCTTGACTTCTCTAGTGCCTTTAACACCATCCAGCCCAAGATCTTAAGGCACAAACTAACGGAGATGGGAGTAGACTCTCACATGGTGGATTGGATAGTGGACTACTTGTCAGATAGACCTCAGTATGTGCAGTTGGGAGACTGTAGGTCTGACACGGTGGTCAGCAGCACAGGGGCGCCGCAGGGAACCGTACTCTCTCCGGTCCTGTTCACCCTGTACACATCAGACTTCCAATATAACTCGGAGTCCTGCCATGTGCAGAAGTTCGCTGATGACACGGCCATAGTGGGGTGTGTCAGGAATGGACAGGAGGAGGAGTATAGGAAACTGATACAGGACTTTGTGATATGGTGCAACTCAAACTACCTGCGTCTCAATATCACCAAGACCAAGGAGATGGTGGTGGACTTTAGGAGATCTAGGCCTCATATGGAGCCAGTGATCATTAATGGAGAATGTGTGGAGCAGGTTAAGACCTACAAGTATCTGGGAGTACAGTTAGACGAGAAGCTAGACTGGACTGCCAACACAGATGCCTTGTGCAGGAAGGCACAGAGTCGACTGTACTTCCTAAGAAGGTTGGCGTCATTCAATGTCTGTAGTGAGATGCTGAAGATGTTCTATAGGTCAGTTGTGGAGAGCGCCCTCTTCTTTGTGGTGGCGTGTTGGGGAGGAAGCATTAAGAAGAGGGACGCCTCACGTCTTAATAAGCTGGTAAGGAAGGCGGGCTCTGTCGTGGGCAAAGTACTGGAGAGTTTAACATCGGTAGCTGAGCGAAGGGCGCTGAGTAGGCTACGGTCAATTATGGATAACTCTGAACATCCTCTACATAGCACCATCCAGAGACAGAGAAGCAGTTTCAGCGACAGGTTACTATCGATGCAATGCTCCTCAGACAAGATGAAGAGGTCAATACTCCCCAATGCCATTAGGCTTTACAATTCTACCGCCAGGACTTAAGAACTTTTTAAAAGCTATTATTAATGCTTTTTGAGATAGTGATTTAGATGCATATTATATTTTTTACTGAGTTAAGTATTGTATGTAATTAGTTTTGCTACAACAAGTGTATGGGACATTGGAAAAAAGTTGAATTTCCCCATGGGGATGAATAAAGTATCTATCTATCTATCTATCTATCTATCTATCTATCTATCTATCTATCTATCTATCTATCTATCTATCTAAATTAGTTAATGATTTTTTTATATACTTAGGGATTAAAATTACAAAAAATCATAAGGAGTTATTCAAGGTTAATTTTTTACCCTTAATTGATCAGATTAAATGTTTGTTCACTAAATGGTCACCATTATCTTTATCTCTGATAGGTCAGATTAATGCTATTAAGATGATTATTTTACCCAAGTTCTTATATATATTTCAAGCGGTACCAATTTTTATTCCGAAATCCTTTTTTGACAATGTTGATTCAAAAATTTCCTCATATATATGGCAGAACAAAAATCCTAGATTAGGTAAAAGATATTTACAGAAGGCAAGGAAGGAAGGTGGATTGGTATTGCCTAATTTTGGATTTTATTATTGGGCAATTAATATTCGATATTTGAAATGTTGGTTAAGGGATTGGGATTTATCTCCTAGCCCTCATTGGGTAAATCTGGAAACTAAATCTGTACAAGGATTTTCATTGGGTTCTATTTTAGGGACTTCTCTTCCCTTTGCTCTTTCTAAATTGCATAAACGAATTGACAATCCGATAGTCAAACACACTTTACGTATATGGTTTCAATTTTGGAAATTTTTTGGGTTGAATCAATTTGTTTTAACTATTTCTATTGTATCCAATTTCTTTTTTCATCCCTCTATTATGGACCAAGCTTATTCAGCTTGGAAGACTAAAGGAATACTACGATTTTACGTTAACGATTTGGATGAAGGCATAGAAAATAACATCAGCAAATTTGCTGATGATACTAAGCTGGGTGGCAGTGTGACATGTGATGAGGATGTTAGGAGAATTCAGGGTGATTTGGATAGGCTGGGTGAGTGGGCAGATACTTGGCAGATGGCGTTTAATGTGAATAAGTGTGAGGTTATCCACTTTGGGAGTAAGAACAGGAAGGCAGATTATTATCTGAACGGTATAGAGTTGGGTAAGGGAGTAATACAAAGAGATCTCGGAGTCCTTGTTCATCAGTCACTGAAGGTGAATGAGCAAGTGCAGCAGGCAGTGAAGAAGGCTAATGGAATGTTGGCCTTTATTACAAAGGGAATTGAGTACAAGAGCAAGGAAATCCTCTTGCATTTGTACAGAGCCCTGGTGAGACCACACCTGGAGTATTGTGTACAGTTTTGGTCTCCAGGGTTAAGGAAGGACATCCTGGCTGTAGAGGAAGTGCAGCGTAGATTCACGAGGTTAATTCCTGGGATGTCTGGACTGTCTTACGCAGAGAGGTTAGAGAGACTGGGCTTGTGCACGCTGGAATTAAGGAGATTGAGAGGGGATCTGATTGAAACATATAAGATTATTAAGGGATTGGACAAGATAGAGGCAGGAAATATGTTCCAGATGCTGGGAGAGTCCAGTACCAGAGGGCATGGTTTGAGAATAAGGGGTAGGTCATTTAGGACAGAGTTAAGGAAAAACTTCTTCTCCCAGAGAGTTGTGGGGGTCTGGAATGCACTGTCTCGGAAGGTAGTGGAGGCCAATTCTCTGGATGCTTTCAAGAAGGAGCTAGATAGGTATCTTATGGATAGGGGAATCAAGGGATATGGGGACAAGGCAGGAATTGGGTATTGATAGGAATTGATCAGCCATGATCTCAAAATGGCGGTGCAGGCTCGAAGGGCCGAATGGTCTACTTCTGCACCTATTGTCTATTGTCTATTGTCTATTTTTGGATAATTGTTTTATGTCTTTTGAACAATTATCTAATAAAAATAATCTGCTCAGATCTCATTTTTTTAGGTATTTACAGATTAGGAATTTCTTAAACACTGTACTTCCTACCTTTCCAAATCTTGAGACTTTGGGTATTTTGGAGAAATTGTTAGAACTAAATCATTTTCAGAAAGGTGTATTATCAAATGTTTACAATATAATTATGAAAATACATTCAGAGGCCTTTTATAAGATTAAAAATGATTGGGAAAGAGAACTTAACTTTATTATCCCTATTGAGAATTGGGATAAAATTCTTCAATTAGTTAATTTATCCTCTATATGTGCTAAACATTCATTGATACAGTTTAAAGTTGTGCACAGGGCTCATATGTCCAAGGATAAATTGGCTCATTTTTATTCCCATATAAATCCTATATGTGACAGATGTCATTCTGAGATAGCTTCTTTAACTCATATGTTTTGGTCATGTCCGCTTTTGAAAAAATATTGGAAAGACATTTTTGATATTATTTCCACGGTATTGAACATTGATTTACAACCACATCCTATTACTGCAATCTTTGCTTTACCAATGATGGGGTCAATCCATTTATCTTCTTCTGCTTGTCGGATGATTGCATTTCTTACATTAATGGCTAGAAGATCTATTTTGTTGAATTGGAAAGAAATTAATCCCCCTACCGTATTTCATTGGTTTTCTCAAACTATGTTGTGTCTAAATTTGGAGAAAATTATAAGTGTCGTATATGACCCTTCTATTAAATTTGAAAAGATTTGGAGGCCATTTATTCAATATTTTCACATGATGTAATTTGACCCTGTTCCAATCCTATTTGTTTTTCCGGTTTTGATTATATATATATATATATATGTTGAGAGGATCGGAGTTGGGGACACTGATGATTTTGTAATTTTTTTTATAGATACTATAAACAGCCCATTTTTTTTCTTTTTTCTTTTTTTTTCTTAATAGTTAGTGGTATTTTAAAAAAAAGCTCTATTAAACTCCAATATTATTGAAATAGTAAATAGACAACACCTAACGTGTTGGATCCCTAGCCATGAAGCACTCACTAGCTGGCATGGATTTAGTAGGCCGAATGCCTCGTTACCTTGCTGCACAACTCGAAGGTGTCAAGCAAAATTATAAACACAAGAGGTTCTGCAGATGTCGTCAATCTGAAGTCACACACACAAAGAATGCTGGGAGAAATCATTAGGCCAGGCGGCCTCTATGGAAATGAACAAGCCGTCAACATTTAGTGCCGAGACCCTTCAACTGGACTCAGCTAAGTCTGAGCCATGACATCAATGAAGGTACAAAATATTGCGTGGCTTGTTGAATGTGCAGTCTAATTACCAGTGCATTTGTGCATAGTCATCCAAAAAAACGGAGAAGTATGTAATTATATTAAGAAAGCTTCCTCGGGGATCAGTGCCACATCTTAGTGAGCTGTGATGATTGCCCTGCCTAGCAACCGCAGCTCGTTTCCATGGCAACTGACATATATCTTCATCTAAACCTCACGTGGAGCACAATTTGTAAGATACTCTCTCTCTTGCTCTTTGCCTCTCAAAAAAAGGCTGTCCCTCGGGGCCAGACCGAGCCCAAAACAAGTACAGGGCCCTATTTTGGGATTGGTTTCCCCAGTTTGTTCCCTCGGGGCTGAAATCAAGTGGAAGGCTCCACCAACGCCAGCAGTGCAAATTGAGTTTAGTCTGCTAGAAGGGAGAAAAGATAATTACGAAAGATTTTGCGCTCAGGTGATTGGAAATTAATTCACACAAATCAAGTGAAAATGCTGTGCTGTTGGAAATTGGGTTAGCTCAGCAGAGAATCGCTTTCAGAACTCTTTCCAGCGCTCTGCAAGAAACTTCAATCATTGGCTGGATTTTTGCTTTTGAAACTGTGGCTACAGCTTAGCAGGAACCCAGTGTAAATAACGAACACATGAATTACATGAATAAACACGAGAGATTCTGCAGATTGATGATCATGAGTATAAAATGGTGGGCATCATGAGACTTGAGACATGAATACATTGCGTATACAGTATATTGTGGTGGTTCAGTCCGAAGTCCGTGGTCCGGACCGCGGACTCCGGGTTTTCCGGCAGTCCCTTGCTGTGGTTGGACTTAACCAGAAACACCTGAGGTTCATATTGGAACTGGGAATATAAGTGGCCCTGGTATTGAGTGTGGTTGGGGGTTGTCTTGTCAAGATACTCATGGTACAGATGGCTGGTAGAAGGCTAGAATGGACTCTTTCCATCCTTGGGGCTGTGTTGGAGAACCATGGCTTCTAGTAGTAGATGGAGTGGTCATTGTGGTATGGATTTAGCTGTTTCCTGGGCCAGCTGGGTGGCCGTCAGCCACTCCAAGCTAGGTAGGGATCCGGTTGCTTCTGTAGCAGCCAAGGCTGCTGGCTGTAATGGCTACTTGGAGCTACCCTGATGCAGAGGTGGAACTGTCTGTTGTTCCTTGATGTTTGTCTCTTCCTGTCCTTGCCCCTGTGGGGTAGGTCTGGCTGTTCTGCTGTTGCCCTGTGGGGGGAATCTGTCTTGTCTTTGTCTCTGTTGGGTAGGTCAGGCTATTCTGCTGTTACCTGATGGATGGTCCTGCCCCACCTTGGTGTGGGGTTATAGATGAGTCCTGGCTTGTTGGTGGATAAGTCCTGGCTCTATGTCTGTGTACTGTCCTGTCTCATGTCAGTGCCTTGTTAAAGATGAGTCCTGGTTTGTTGGAGGATAAGTCCTGACTCCATGTTGAAGTACAGTTCCTAGCCTTGACCCTAGCCTCAAGCCTGCAACCTCTAGCCCCAAGCCTCAAGACCCCAAGTCCCTAGCCAAGCCTTGTCATGTCCTCACCTGGGTTTGGGGGTCTGAGCCTGAGGCAAGACCCAGGTTCTGGGTCCTTGTCCAGTCTCGGGCTCGGATTCCACCCCAGGCTCCTTGTTCTCAGTCCCTCGTCTTGGTCCTGCTTCCTCTGCTTAGACTGCATCCTGTCCCGTCCTTGGGTTCTGTCTCGTCCTGTTTCCAGGACTCCAGTCTGTGTCCTGCAGTTGGGTCCTGATTCAACACCTGACTTATGACTGATATATATATCTCATGAAGGGATGTAACATGGTCAATGTTAATGGGGGGGTGGTGGGTCATTTAATACTGAGGTGGGTAGGAATTTACTTCTCACAGAATGTGGTGAACCTCTGGATGTTGTGGAGACTGAATACTGTGGTGCTTTAAAGTGAGAGTAGATAAACGTTTGGAAGATTGATCAGCAGAATGCCGTAGGGATCGGTGCAGGGTCTGTTGTTGTTTGTCATTTATATCAATGATCTGGATGATAATGTGGTTAACTGGATCTGCAAATTTGCAGATGACACTAAGATTGGGGGTGTAGTGGACAGCGGAAGACTATCATGGCTTGCAGAGGCATCTGGGCCAGTTGGAAAAATGGACAGAAAAATGGTAGACGGAATCTAATGCAGACAAGTGTGAGGAGTTGCATTTCGGTAGGACCAACCAGGGTGGGTCTTACACAGTGACCGGTAGGGCACTGAGGAGTGTGGTAGACCAAAGGGATCTGGGAACACAAGTCCATAATTTATTGAAAGAAGTGTCACAGGTAGATAGGATTGTAAACAAAGTTTTCAGCGCATCGGCCTTCATAAATCAAAGTATTGAGTACAGGAGATGGGATGTTGTGTTGAAGTTGTATAAGATGTTGGTGAGGCCTAATTTGGAGTATTGTGTGCGATTTTGGTCACCAACCTACAGGAGAAATGTAAGTAAGGTTGAGAGAGTATAGAGAAAATTTACAAGGATTTTTCCAGTTCTGGAGGACTCGAATTACAAGGAAAGGTTGAAGAGGTTAGGACTTTATTCCTCGGAATGTAGAATATTGAAGGAGATTTGATGGAGGTGACACAACAGGGTAAATGCAAGCAGGCTTTTTCCACTGAGGTTGGGTGGGACTACAATCAGAGGTCATGGGTTAAGGGTGAAAGGTGAAAAGTTCAGGGGAACATGAGGGGAAACTTCTTCACTCAGAAGATTGTGAGAGTGTGGTGCGAACTGCTAGCACAAATGGTGGATGTGAGCCTGATTTCACTATTTAAGAAGTTTGGATAGGTACATGGATGGTAGGGATAGGGAGGGCTATGGTCCCAGTGCATGTTGATAGGAGTAGGCAGTTTAAATGCTTCAGCATGGAATAGATGGGCTGAAAGGCCTGTGTCTGTGCTGTACTTTTCTTTGGCTCTATGACTCTAAGGGTGTTTGGCAGTCTTTTTTAATGGGTTCTTTTGGGGTTTTGTTTCGTGGCTGTCTGTGCGGAGACAAATCTCAAGGTTGTAAAACATGTACATACTTTGATAATAAATGTATTTTGAACTTCGAACCTGGCTGCTCTTAACACCAGAGACGACCAATTCAAGGGAAAAGTAGTTACTAGTCCTAATTGGTTCTGATAGTATTCTCAATGTGACCTGATAGGTCTTGCTTCGAGGTGAACAGTCTTTAATATTTAACAGCAAGGTGGTTATTTACTGGTTGACCTTCTATCTGCAGCCTTGGAAGCTGAGGGGACAACTGATAAGTTTATAAAGTAATAAGAGACCAAGTCATTGGGCACATTTTAATCTGAGGTTGATAGATTCTTGATTAGTAATGATCAAAGGACGATAAGACCGCAAGATATAGGAGCAGATTTAGACTATTTGTCCCATTGAGTCTGCTCCGCCATTTTATCATGGCTGATCCATTTCCCTCTGGGCCACCATCTCCCTGCAATCTCTGTGACTAGTGGGCACAGCTTTGCCGAGAGAGGGGGACAGTATAAAGGAGATGGCTGGGAGTGGTGGGTGCTTGGGGTGGACTGCCAGGTTACAGAAGACTAGAGATTCAGTCAGCTCCATCACAGGCACAGCCATTCCCAGAGGCCGTACTTCACTAGGTTCAGGAGGTTTGGTCTGCCATCTGGTGGCGGGTACTCTGACTGGTTACCTCAGGAGCCTGCAATGCACAGGACCGCAAAAAGCTGCAGAGGTTTGTACTCTCAGCCTTCCCCATCATCGAGGACTTCTTTAAGAGTTGATGCTTTAAAAAGGCTGCTTCTATCATTTAGGATCTAACCATCTGGGACATTCCCTCTTCTCATTACCACTACCAGGAAGGAGGTGCAGGAGCCTGATGACAATTCAGAAACAGCTTCTTCTCCTCCACCTCCTCATATGAGAGGCATCTGATGGCTCTGAGCCTCTTCTCACTGGAATTCAAAAGAATGAGGGGGCAAACTCATGGCAACCCATTGAATGTTGAAAGGCCCCATTAGAGTGGATGCTTCTGATGTGGGGGGGGGGGGGGGGTCAAGGATCGAAGGACACAGCCTCAGAATAGAGGGATGTCCATTTAGAATGGAGATGAGCAGGAATTTCTTTAGCCAGAGAGTGGTGAATCTGTGGAATTCATTGCCATGGGAGGCTGTGGAGGCCGTTATTGGTGTATTTAAGGCAAAGGTTGGTAGATTCTTGATTGTTCAGGGCATGAAGGGATATGGGGAGAATGGCAGGAGAATGGGACTGAGAGGGAAATGGATCAGACATAATGAAATGGCAAAGCAGATTTGGTGGATCAAATGGCCTAATTCTGCTCCTATATCTTGTCTTATGGTCACCATGAGATATCTGAATGGTTCATGAATGCTACCTCATTATTTCCTTTTTTTTTAATCACTACTTAATTTTTACATCATTGCAATATACTGCTAGGGTGGCAGGCTGGAGATGCATCTCTACCAAAGGAGGTGTAAGGTGCTCTTTTCCTCCGCTAGCCTGCAGGTCACCCTTGGGCAAGGTGTAGCACCTGCTTAACCCCCGATCAGGGTCATGTGAAGCCATGGGAGCAGGTGGTGAATGGTCGTATGAGCAGCCGGTGCAGATCACAAGTCCTGGTTATGTGACCACTGATGCTAAGCAGACAATCTCTGAAGAGTATTGATAATGGCTGGGGTCACCCGTCTTGGAAAGACACTGCACAGGTGGTGGCAATGGTAAACCACTTCTGTGGAAAAAATTGCCAAGAACAATTATTGTTATTGGAAGACCATGATCACCCATGTCATACGACACGGTGCAGAATGATGGTGATTATGAAGGCACCTTGGCAGGAGGTTGGGTGTCATGTTGAAGTTGTATAAGACTGGTGAGGTCTAATTTGGAGTATTGTGCAGTTTTGGTCACCTACCTACAGGAAGGATGCAAATGATTTTGAAAGAATAAAGATGTTGCAATATCTGGAGAACCTGAGCTGGAAGGGAAGATAGAATTGATAAGGACTTTATTTCTTGGAATGTAAGAGATTGAGAGGAGATTTGATAAAAGTATACAAAATTATGAGGGGTACAGGTAGGGTAAATGCAAGCAAGTATTTTCCACTGAGGTTGGGTGAGACTACAACCAGAGGATGTGGGTTAAGGGTGAAAGGTGAAAAACATAATGGGAACATGAGGAGGAACTATTTCACTCAGGGCCGTGTGCACAATTTCTGGCATGTGAGCTCAATTTCTATGTTTGAGAGAAGTTTGGATAGGTACATTGATGGTAGGGGTATGGAGGGCTGTGATCCTGGTGCAGGAAATTGGGAGTAGGCAGTTTTTTGGCATGGACTAGATAGGCCTGTTTATGCACTGTACTTTCCTATGACTATGACTATCCTGCTGCTGTAGATGAAATTTTATGGAATCTATTTCTGATTCATGGGTGGTGGAGGCAGATATGACTGAAGTATTTAATAGGCTGCTAAACAGAACCGATAAATCTACAGGGAATGGAGGAGTATGGATCTTGAGTAGGCAGAAATGATTACAGAACTTTATCGTCATAGCTCAGGACAACGAGCTACTCCATTCTGTGTGAAACATCATCATGGCAACTCAATTACTAAAAACACAATGACTAAGTTTTTAAAAAAAAAAAACAAAGAGCTCTGAAAACGTGGACACGAGGTGCAGCAGACACTGGAAATCAAGAGCAATACTCACAACATGCTGAAGGTGCTCAGCAGGTCAGGCAGCATCTGTAGATGGGAATAAACAGTTGACGTTTCGGGCCGAGACCTTTCATCAGAGCTCTGAAACCTTGGAGCAGCATGGAAGACGTGCACCTTCGGGGAGCGGTCACGTAGACAGCTTGGTTCCTGGCCAATTTCGCTAACTGAAGCATTGTGAGAGATTGAAATGTTGAGACAGCAGGTGGCATGCACTGCTGGCAGGAGAAGATCCCTGCACACTCACCCTCCCCCCCCCCCCCCCCGCTCCCTCTCTCGTCTCTCCCCCCCGACTCACACACTCACTCTCCCCACTCCCCTCTCTCTCGTCTCTCCCCCCGACTCACACTCACTCTCCCCCATTCCCTCTCTCTCGCCTCTCCCCCCCCCGACTCACACAGTCACTCTCCCTCTCTCTACCTTTTCTCTCACTCACTGTCTTTCTCACTCTCTCCTTCTCTCTACCCCCCCTCCCTCTCTCCCTATCTTTTGATGGTAGGTGAGAGCCTGGGCAGTCTTTGGGTCAGGGGGCTTGGAGAAGATTGCAACAGTGAGTTGCTGGTCTCTGTCTCTCTAGAGACAGAGAGCCTGTCTGAGATACCAAAATGCTGGGTTATGGAGTTTGGTCCTAAAGGAAATGATCAGCAGCTGGATTGTCAGTGTTTGGACCTGGGCCACTCTTTACAGAAGGACTGAGTTTGTGCGGCCGCTCTCCTCGAAGGCAGATGAAAAGATGTTTCTGATATTCTGAGATTTGTGGTTATTGGCCTGTACTTTACCTTGGTTCCCTTCAGTTTTCTTGTGAAAGATTGGTGGGTGGGTGATCTGTTAATTTTTTGTGTGCAGGGGTTGGTGGTTGGGGGTTTTGGTGCTACTGTCCCTGTTCTTTCCTGCGAGTGAAAGGGTCGGGGATTGTTGTCGTCACTGTTTTGTTCTGTGTGTGAGTGGGTTGGGGACTGTTATTGTCGCTGTTTTTTTCTGTTGGGGAGGAGGGATTTTAGGGTCTGTGAGTATTGTTTCTTTTTCATGCTGGGGGTGGGGGAAGTTGACATCTTTTCTTTCATCAACCCCACGGTCTCTCCGTGTTTAATGGCTACCTGGAGAAGAGTTGCATTCTACATCCCTACCTTTGACAATAAAAAGAACCTTTGAACTTTTTACAACCTTTGATCAAGGTCTCTTTGGGGGCTTTTGCTATTACTTGTATGGCGGGTGGTCGGTGCTTCTGCTGGTGCAAGTGGGGGGAGGGGGGTCTCTGGGGTTTTCATGTTTCTATCATTCATCCTTTTGGACTTCCTGATTTGTTTATGCCTGTGAAGAGCACGAATTTCGGGTTGTATTCTGCATACATTCCCGGATATTAAATTGAACCATTTCAACTATCTGAAGCATTTGAAATCAAAGGAAGGTAGCTGCCCCTTTTAAACCCAGTTCAATTTGGCATTGTGCTTGGCACAGACACTGTGGGCCAAAGGTCTGATTCTTGTATCATACTTGTAATCTATTTCTTTGAGAGCAATGACTCCCCTTAGCACTAATTATTGACTGATAACTTAAGCATTTGCTTTGATTTATTGCTCTCACTGAAAAGTGAGTGAACACGTTAACTTCACCTCTGAGTGGGTGCCTTTATTTATTTGATGTGTAGCTGTCCAGACACAATAAATTGGAGACCAGTGTGAACCTGAATGTCGGCGGATATCACCAACTACACAGACAGTTATGGGACACCAGAATTCAGAGGAAGGGAGAGAGACAGTGAGGAAAGAATGAACTGAACCAGTGTGGGGAAGGTGGTCACGGATGGTAGAAAAGGAATGCGTAAGTGACAGTACACAGTACATGGTGAAAGATGAACAACTGGTAAAGCTAAAGTAAAAATAATGAGACGATGGCCCCAGTCGGGAAAGCTGATGAATATGATAGTGCTAATAAGGATTGGGAATCATATCTTGAGAGGGTTGAACTGTAGTGTAATGCTGATGATGTGACTGAGGTAAAGAAAGTCTCCTCACTTCTCAGCTTAATGGGTGCTAGAATGTAGAGTCTTTTACAGAACTTAGTACTTCTTGAAAAGTCAGCAAGCAAGACATTCAACAAAATTTTTGCAATTTTTCCTGATTATTTGAGCCCAAAACCGCTAGCAAAAGCTGACAGATTTAGATTTCACAAAAGGAGCCAGTCAAAGGATGAAAACATTTCTGAATACGTTGCAAAACTATGCAAACTTTTCCAGTACTGTGACTTTAGAGATGGACTTTCTGATGCATTAAAGGACAGGCTTGTATTTGGCAAACCTAGTCAAAGCACTCAAAAGAGGCTACTTTCCGAAAGAGACCTAACATTAGAACGGCTGTTGCAATATTGCTAGAGACTGCAGCAAAAGACACAGCAGAACTACAGAAAAAGAGTTTAAAATGTGAAACACACAATATGTCCCTGAATGATGCAAAAAGCAAAAATGTTATCCATGTGGCAAATCCTCCCATGATGGAAGTGACAGTTGGCTCAAGAAAAAGTTTGTTGAAAGTGTCACAGACAAGGCCACATAGAGAGAGTGAGCAAGTCAGACAAAAAACACAACCAAAGAGAAAAATGACAGAGTGAAACATTTTAAACACAAAAATAATCAAATGCATAAAGTGACTGAATGTGAAGCTGAATCAGATAACAGAGTCTGACAAAGCTGTGCTGTCATGTGGTGTCTCAGAAAGGCAGTGTCCATTATTAAGGACCTCCAGCATCCAAGGCTTGCCCTTTTCTCATTGTTACCATCAGGGAGGAGGTACAGAAGCCTGAAGAGACACACAGCGATTCAGGAACAGCTTCTTCCCCTCTGCCATCTGGTTCTGAATGGACATTGAACCTGTGAACACTACCTCACTTTTTAATATATATTATTTTTGTTTTTTGCATGATTTTTAATCTATTCAATATATATAGAAAGAGAGCAATTGATTAACTAGTTTTATTTATTTACTTACTTATCTTCTTCTTCTTCTGTGTTATGTATTGCATTGAACGGCTGCTGCTAAGTTAACAAGTTTCATGACATGCCAGTGATAATAAACCTGATTCTGATTCTAGAACTGCATTGCATTATTGAAGTGGATCGCAAAATCATTTGGATCATAACAGATGATGTAAAACTGAAAACGGAACTGGATACAGGGTCAGCTTTTTCTATAATTTCAGAGGTTGACTACAACAGACTGTTTTCTAATTCACCTTTAGAAAAGACATTGGTGATGCTGAAGACCTACGCAGGTGAAAAAGGTGTCCCCCAAATGGAAAGTGAAAGTGAACGTGACATATAGAGGCCAGGCACAGCAGTTATACATTTGTGTTGAAAAGTGGATGGCCAGCGCTTTTTCGGATGTGAATGGTTGAGTAAAATCAAACTACACCCACACACAATCAAACCTCTCAAAGTGTCATCAACAGGCAAATGCAGCCCAAACCATAGCACTAACCAGAGACTGTCACAGCTGCTGAATGCTAATGCGAAGGTATTTGAGAAGGTTATTGGTAAACTCAAAGGCATGAAGTGCAGAGCTGAAGTGGATGAAGCAGCAAGACCAAGATTCCATAAAACGTGTCCAGTGCTAAAGAGGATGCTGAACCAGAGCCTGGTGTCTGGAATTCCATCCAAGCTTGAGTTGGAGTGAATGGGCCATGCCCATTGTGATGGTGATCAAGGTTTGTATGTGCAGAGACTTCAAAGTGAGCATTAACCCTACGCTGTTTATGTGCATTATCCTCTGCCACAAACAGAAGATATTTTTCCAACTTTGGCAGGTGGGGAGAGGATTTTCAAAGATTGACTTGTCACAAGCCAATCTGAAAATGAAGATTGAGGAGCCAAGCAGGACATTCCTCACAATCAACACTCACGAGGGATTGTTCCAGTATAATCATCTTGTCTTTGGCGTCACATCAGTTCCGGCAGTTTGGCAAAGAGCAATGGACCCAGTGCCCCAAGATATCCCATGAAGACAGTGTTACCTTGGTGACATCATCGTGACTGGAAATAATGATGAAAGGCACCTCCAGAACCTTGGTAAAGTGTTTAACAGGATGAGTGAGTATGGTCTGCATGCAAAGAGAGACAAATGTGAGTTTTTCAAGAATGAAGTCACATGTTGTCGACATGTCATTGACATACGTCACAAGAGAACACCCAAACCAGAAAATGTATCACAACTCAGGTCATGCTTGGGCCTTGTAAACTGCTACCACAGGCTTCTTCCAAATCTTGCTACAGTGCTGCACCTATTGAACACACCATGGGAGCAAAGTGGGAACGGTCAGAAAGATGTGAAGAAGTATTCAAGGAAACAAAGAGACTAATAACATCAAATGAACTGCTCACCCATTATGACCCATCTCTGCCCATCAGACTGGCGTGCCTTGTGGCCTTGGAGCCGTTTTGTCACACACTATGAAAGGTGCGTCTGAAAGCCTGATTGCATTTGCTTCAAGATCAGTGACAACTGCAGAACATAACCACACACAGATCAACCGAGAGGCCCTTAGTCTAGTATGGGGAATAAAGAAGTTCCATCACTACCTCTATGGACAAAAGTTTACTCCAGTGACAGATCACCAGCCCCTTGTGTCCATTTTCAATCTCAGTGGTGACTGCTACCTGGTTACCATGTTGGGCACTATTCCCAGTGCCCACTCTTATGACATAGAATTCAAGGTTACCAAACAACACGGCAACACTGGTGGCTTGTCATGTCTTCCACTGTTGGCAACGGAATAAGTAGAGTTTTCATTCTGTGACCAGCAGAGGTGTTTCACACAGCCTTGGTGGACCAGCTGCCAGTAATAAATTCTGAAATACAAAGGAAAGCAAGGAATGACCCGACATTGTCAAAAGTCTATGACATCACCACGCAGGGATGGTCAGCTCATGGTAATCCTGTTTCCGGAGTTCTTAGTGAGACGAGGCCAACTGTCTGTATGTCAAAGTACGCTGATACATGGATCTCAGAGGACCTCCTCTAAACTGTGCATCAGAGCATTAGAAATTCTGCACGAAGAACACCTGGGTACAGTTAAAATGAAGAGTCTCGCCTGTAAGTATGCGTGGTGGCTGGGAATAGATAGCCTGATTGAAGACTTGACCAAAAGCTGTTTGGGGTGCCACAAAGTTCAAAGTGCACCCCCACAGGTACCGTTACACCCGTGGGAGTGGCTGTCTTCACCATGACAAAGAGTGCATATTGACTTTGCTGACCCATTCATGAACTCCATGTTCCTGATTGCTGTGGATGCTCATTCGAAGTGGCCTGAAGTCACTCCAATGAAGTCAGCCACACCAGAAAACATTGTTTCTACTCTAAGGACTATCTTCTCCAGACATAGCTTTCCAGAACAAATAGTGAGTGACAACAGATCACAGTACATGTCAGAAGAGTTCAGACTATTCATGAAGAAAAATGGCATCAGATGTTTTAAGTCAGATCCTCATCATTTACCCATGAATGGAGTAGCTGAAAGGTTTATCCAAACCTTCAAGAAGTCCATTGAAGTGATGGCCAAGGAGGACATTTCTCAACAGCACAAGGTGCACAGCTTGCTTTTTGTGTATCGGAAACTCTGTTCTTGCAACGACAAATCAAATACCCGCAATGCTGTTCATGAGCAGGGATCTGAGATCTCTCGTAGACCTCCTGAAAACAGAGGGAAGTGCAGAGTAAACAGTTCAGCCAGTTGCCAAGTGAATCAGCAAGCAGCTTTGAGATTGGACAGGAAGCCCGTACACATGATTACTGAGAAGACAAGTGGACACCCGGTAGGATAGCTACAAGAACTGGACTGCTGATGTACACAGAGGATGTTGGAGATCAGACATGGGGGACGTTTTGTGGACCAAATACTGGAAGCCCAGCCAAAGAAAATGCCTGAGTCAACTGTATCCAACAAGATGGATACAGAGAAAGCTCATGATGAAATGGTGGAACAGACTCGAAGGGCCGAATGGCCAACTTCTGCTCCTTTGTCTTATGGTCTCATGGTCTTATTACAGCCACCGGACTTACCTCTCAGTGATGATCACGTCACGGACAGCAACATCACACCTGCAACAGAGAAAGTTGTCTTAGACAAGACTTCTGACAAACCTGACAGGACTCCGCAGGTCCAGTGCACTATCCTGAAAGAAACAGAATGCCACCCAAAAGATTGAACCTTTCGTATACTGAAGTAAGTTGTGGACTGTTATTGTGAAAGCATGTTTATTTGAAATGGTCTGTTGAAGGGAAATTGAATGTTTTACTACACATACAGTTTTATGTCACATTAATCTAAATCTAAAGAGGGAGGAAGTGTAATGTATGGAGCTATTTCTTTTAGTGCACGACTCCCCTTAGCACTAATTATTGACTGACAACATACGCATGAACATTGATTTATTGCTCTCTCTGCAAAGAGAACGTACACATTAACTTCTCCTCCGAGTGCACGCCTTTACTTATTTGATATGTACAGACACAACAGTACTGATCTACGAAGGTAGTTCAGATCCAGTGGATTTACACAATTCTATGGAATTGAAGTTTCTACAATATTTCAGTATCTATGGGATGTTGGGGAGCATTTGAACTAACAGCAGATGTCAAATACCCGTCCCACTTTGTCATTCTTTCATTGGTAAAAAGACACACAGTTGGCTTGTACCAAGTCCTTGTAATCCACTAATTTACAATCCACAGATGTGCGTCCTTGCAAGAGGTGGCCTTGTATTACTGTGTTCACATTGTGTGTTCCTCCAGAGTGCTCCCCTTTGGCCCCGGTAAATCATGTTTGCTGTGACATGGATTATATTTAATTGGCTGATAACTGGCGAATTAGCCGGGAATCAGAGTGTGGGCCGGAGTCTAGGGCTAGAGTATGGGCTGGAAAGTAGACCTGAAATGTGGGCCGGAGCCTGGAGTTGGAGTGTGGACTGGAGCTTGGGACCAGAATAGGAGGGCTTGAGTGCTCTACATCAGTGCGGAGTCAGTGGCCATCGCCTGTGTCCTCAGTGTTTTCTTCATTTCATTGCTGAGTCCCTGTCCCTCCTGAGTAAATTGGATGGAGAGGATTAAGTCAGTTGGGAATAATTTACCAGTAAAGTTGGCATAAATTTCCCAGACAGTTTGAATTACAAGGCTGTTCAATGGGGAATTGGAAATGGTACAGTGTTGGTTTATTATTATTAAGGTACAGTAAAAAAACTTCTGTGTGTATGCCATCCATACAAATCATTGCTCAGTTAAGGACATCGAGGTCACAAAAAGGAAAGTAGAATGCAGAATAGAGTGTTACAGTCACAGAGAGAGTGCAGTGCAGGCAGAAAGATAAAATATAAGGGCAACGATGAGGTAGATCGAGGGTAAATGTTTAACATAAGAGGTTCATTTGAAAGTCTGTAAATAGCAGAATTCAAAGCTTTCTGAAAAGTATCTTTTGCATCCTACACTCTAGATTCCTGCCCATACTCTAGGCTCCGGCCCACTCTCCAGCCCCAGGCTCTGGCTTAAACTCCAGCCTCCAGATAAGAGAGAATGTCTGGGTTGGGAGGGGTCTTTGATTATAATGTCTGCTTCTCCAGGGTAGATGGAGGGGAGGCAGCTTTTGTGATGAACTGAGCTGTGTCCACAAATCTTTGCAATGATTCTTTATTGCCCACTGAATCTATGCTGTATCACCGATCAATTCCATTTCCCTCTGATAGTCCCTGCAGTCTATTGTCACATCAACTGTATCCCCCTCCACGCACACACACACACACACACTCACACTCACGCACTCACTCACACTCACGCACTCACTCACACTCACGCACTGATGCACTCACGCACACACACACTCACGCGCACACACTCACACACACTCACGCACACACTCACACTCACGCGCACGCGCACACACACACACACACACACACACGCACACTTTGTGAACTCTTTGAACTGATTCTTGCTTTGGGATGGTCTAATCAGAGGGATCGAATGTGGACACAAGGTGTTTCAGCTAATGTCCTGCTAAACCTGAGACCATTGTCAGACGAGTAGCTATTATGTAAAGTTGTAGGCTCACTGGAGAAGTGATCTGTGATCTCGTTAGACTCAGGCTACATCCACACTAGACTGGATAATTTTGAAAATGCTGGTTTTGCATAAAAACGATAGGCGTCCACATTATGTGTTTTTAAAAATATCTCTGTCCACATTAAAATGGATATTTTGGCAAATCTCCTCCTACTGCGCATGCGCAGGACACATCTACCGAAAATAAGCGACATGTTTGGTGTGGAATCTCACAGTGAAAGACTTGCTGTGCGTTTGTCCAGTTACGGACTAGAAAAACTTAAACAGCAGACAGCTGTTGGCTCTCGCGCAGGAGGACTTAAAAGTAAAAAAAAACAAATACTGGAGTGTACGGAGGCAACCGACAGGGAGTTCACGGACAGATTGACCCGGCTGACGACGAACATTGAAAAACTGACAAACTCTGTTGCATTAATAAAGCACCTTGTTAAATGTATAAAACATGTCTGCATCAGTATTACCTTGTATTTCCATACAATGTTACATTAGGCTGTTATGCATCTATTGTCAGAGAAGTACTTGTATAAATAGGTAAACCACCTTCATACGAGCAAGGACAGAAAACAGGGCCAAGTGAGTATACTTATTTATTCAGTAAGTTATGGGTCAAAGTATTTGGTGAGTACATTTCTAACTCTTCTGGCTTCAGTCTCTTTGCCGTCTGTTCTGAAATTGTTAGGTTGCGTTCAAGAAAACAATGAAATAGCGCGCTGCCGTCACCATCTGTTCTGGCACGTCCTGACAGCATTTTCAGATTCATCCGGTTACCCCGTCCACACTGCTGCAGCCAAGCGGTGTTTTCAAAATTACACACCCTGGAGAGCGTTTCTGAAAAGCTCCAGTTTTGGGGGATGAAAACACCATTTTAGTGTGGATGGAGGGTAAAAACGAAGAGAAAAAGCTTTGGTTACGGATTTATCCGGTGTAGTGTGGACGTAACCTCAGTGTCTGGGTCACCTAGTTTAACTCGTTTGAACCAGTCACAGTGGAAAAGAACAAAGGCTCAAGGCTGAGGAGAAGAAACCGTAGAACAATGCTGGCTGTAGCCCTGGACCAGAGCCAGTAAGAAGGTGACCCAGGTAGGTCAGCTGACCTTGAGCCAATGGGATGGAGATGCATCGGTTGGACTCTTGAGGAACACTATGAGCCAGGAATTTCAAACATTAGGTAGCAAGAGCTCTCCAGCAACCAGAGACCAACCATTGTGAGTGTGAAGGATTCCACAGACACGGTGAGATTGGTGTGGGACCACAAGGAATGTTTGGCCAGCATGGACTCCTCTCCCGGGTAATATCTTTTCTCTTCATTGACAGTTAATGGGGGGGGGGGGGGGTCATGGAATCTTAGTGGGTGTGCACACAGGAAGTTAGTAGGCAAACCCATGTGCTTTCCAGTATGGATAATGAAGGTTACTTGTCGGTAAATACAGATTCACTGTGGGCCTCTCTGATCATTGTTACTAAGGGGTATATCCTTCTAATGAAGTGAAAAGTATTTATTAGTTCAAATAGGTTTTGATTATGTTCCAATGTGACCATATTTGCTTCAGTACGAGTGCCTGTCTTCAATATTGAAAGCAGATGAAATTAATAGAAATGTTAAGCTTCACCCATCAACGAGAATTTCTCTTGTTGACAGCCGAGCTGGAGCAACAGAAAGGTCAGGTCTTGTCAGGCTTCATTTCATAAAGGGCATTAGTTGAAGGTAACAACCAGTGATGGTGACTTTAATCAATTTCCCATTTTTAATGTTCAAAAGTTCAAAGTCCGTTTATTATCAAAGTACAAATACATTATACAACCTTGAGATTAGTCTCCTTACAGGCAACCACTAAACAAAGAAACCCAAAAGAACCCACTAAAGAAGTAACAGAGTGTGCAGAGAAAGAAAAAAAAAATCATGCAAATGATAAATACAAGCAAATAGCGTTCTGAACTGAAGTCCACAGAGAGAGAGTCCAGCCACAGACCCTTAGTTCAGAGTGGAGCACTGAGCTGAACCGGCCCACCCCTCACCTTGGGTCACAACATCCTGACCTTCCCAGTCTGGCCCAGCGCCTAAACCGTCGGCCAAGCAACAGGTTCAGCTGCTTCGATAGACTCTCGGGCCTGGGCCCACCACCTCGATTCAGCCTGTACCCGACCTTTCTGATTTGTCCCCGCACTTAAACTGTCATCCAAACATTGAGTTCAGTCAGTTTGATCACTCAGGTGCCTGGGCCCACCACCTCGATTCAGCCTGTACCCGACCTTTCTGATTTGTCCCCGCACTTAAACTGTCATCCAAACATTGAGTTCAGTCAGTTTGATCACTCAGGTGCCTGGGCCCACCACCTCGATTCAGCCTGTACCCGACCTTTCTGATTTGTCCCCGCACTTAAACTGTCATCCAATCATTGAGTTCAGTCAGTTTGATCACTCAGGGGCCTGGGCCCACCACCTCGATTCAGCCTGTACCCGACCTTTCTGATTTGTCCCCGCACTTAAACTGTCATCCAATCATTGAGTTCAGTCAGTTTGATCACTCAGGGGCCTGGGCCCACCACCTCGATTCAGCCTGTACCCGACCTTTCTGATTTGTCCCCGCACTTAAACTGTCGTCCAATCATTGAGTTCAGTCAGTTTGATCACTCAGGTGCCTGGACCCTGCCACCTCGATTTAGCCTGTACCCGACTCGGCCTGGTGCTTAAGTTGATCGAACCTCGGGTCTTCCTCGTTCTCAATGATGGGTCCTTGGTTCTGCCGCCTCGAATTGCCTCCAAGTCCAAATGAAAGTTACAGGTCATTGTTTGCAATGAGTGTTTCTCAGGAAAACTATAATTAACGAAGTATTTAGTTGTTTTCTTTTTCTCAGCAGCCACCAGCCAGAAGTCGCTGAGATTCACCAGCGCCAGCTTAAACCAGAAGTGATTTTGGACTCAAGATGGCTTTGGAACTCAGGTTCTCTGTGTTATGAGCCCGGTGTCTTCCACTCCTTAACTCGTAGAGTCAAGGTCGATCCCAGGAATGAAAGGCAATGAGGGGCATTTGGTGGCTTTAGACCTGTACTCGCTGCAGTTTAGAAGAATGAGCAGAGGATCTCATCAACACTTATTGAATATTGAAAGGCCTAGATAGTGTGGAGAGGATGTTTTCTATAGTGGGAGAGTCTAGGACCATAGGATACAGCCTCAAAACAGAAGAATGTTCACTTAGAATAGAAATGAGAAGGGATTTCTTTGGCCAGAGAGCAGTGAATCTATGGAACTCATTGTGAAGGCCAAGTCATTGGGAGGTTGATGGGTTCTTGATTAATCAGGCTATCAAAGGTAACGAGATAAAGGCAGGAGGGTGGAGTTGAGAGAGATAATAAATCAGCCATGATGGGCCAAATGGCCTAATTCTGCTTTTATGTCTTATAATCTTGTGGTCTAAAATCTGGCCTACCCTTGATGACTCTTTTTTACAGATGCACCTCAGAAATCATCTTGCTCAGAAATAAGCACAGCTTGCTATGACAACTGCTCTGCCCAAGACAACAAGAAACCAACCAGGGTATGTCTTACACAGTGAATGGTAGGGCACTGAGGAGTGAGCTGGGAATCCAGGTCCATAATTCATTGCAAATGGTGGCCCAGGTAGGTAGGGTCGAAAAGAAAGCCTTTGGCACGTTGGCCTTCATAGAGCAAAGTATTGAGAGCAGGAGATGGGATGTTGTCTTGAAGTTGTATCAGATGTTGGCAAGGCCTTGGGGTACTGTGTGCAGTTTTGGTCGCCAAGCTACAGGAAAGATGTATATAAGGTTGAAAGAGTACAGAGAAAATTTACAAGGATGTTGCTGGGACTGGAAGACTTGAGTTATAAGGAAAGATCGAATAGGTTAGGACTTCATTCTTTGGAATGTAGAAGACTGAGGGGAGGTTTGATAGAGGTATACAAAATTATGAGGGGTATCGATAGGATAAATGCAAACAGGCTTTTTCCACTGAGGTTGGGTGAAACTACAGTTAGAGGTCATGGGTTACGGGTGCAAGGTGAGGGGGACATTAGGGGAAACTTCTTCACTCAGAGGGTGGTGAGAGTGTGGAACGAGCTGCCAGCACAAATGGTGCATGTAAACTCAATTTCAACGGGATCCCACTACCAAGCACATCTTTCCCTCCCCCCCCCCTTCCTGTTTTCTGCAGGGATCGCTCCCTACGCGACTCCCTTGTCCATTCATCCCCCCCCCCCCCCCCCATCCCTTCCCACTGATCTCCCTCCTGGCACTTATCCTTGTAAGTGGAACAAGTGCTACATCTGCCCTTACACTTCCTCCCTCACCACCATTCAGGGCCCCAGACAGTCCTTCCAGGTGAGGCGACACTTCACCTGTGAGTCGGCTGGTGTGGTATACTGTGTCCAGTGCTCCTGGTGTTGCCTTTTATATATTGGTGAGACCCGACGCAAACTGGGAGACCGTTTCGCTGAACACCTATGCTCTATCCACCAGAGAAAGCAGGATCTCCCAGTGGCCACACATTGTAATTCCACGTCCCATTCCCATTCTGATATGTCTATCCATGGCCTCCTCTACTATCAAGATGAAGCCACACTCAGGTTGGAGGAACAACACCTTATATACCAGCTGGGTAGCCTCCAACCTGATGGCATGAACATTGACTTCTCTAACTTCCGTTAATGCCCCTCCTCCCCATCTTACCCCATCCCTGATATATTTAGTTTACACAAATCATAACACAAATCATGCAAACAATAAAAGAAAGCAACAACATTCCGAACCAAATGGAATCCTTCGATCCATATCTAGGAGCAGCTCAGTCTAGGCCCAAAGCCTCGGCCTCAGTTCATCATATAGCAGAGAAAATCATCATGAAGCTCGCAGACACGAAGCGCCTGGCAGCCAGAGCAGTTCACAGCCCCAGTGCTATGGAGAGAGACACAAACAGTGTGGGTGCAAATGAAATCAGACAGGAACATAGATATAGTTTCCTAACAAGTTGCTAGGTAGAGGGGGCTTCATCCCTCTGCATTTCAACTGGCCTAGAGTCCCACTCTCCTCCTGGCTATGGCGATGAACCTTCATCTGCTTAAAGGTGCCGTACCTACTTGCTTGAGAGTTAAGTCCGGCGAGTCCATTGGTAGATTGTGAAATCTATAGTTCATTAGGTCAATTTAAAAATACACTGCTTAGCTTGCAGTGAGAGTCATTGAAACGAAGGTATATTTCAAAGTTTTGTACCTAGCCCACAGAACATCAGTTCACCTGCGCTGCCTTGCAAAATTCAAATCTAATTCTGAATGTCACTCAGAAGCAGTCTCAGATCCCCACATTCAGTAATTTACAGACTGTTTCGTTGCTTTCAAATAAGTTGGCCAACTGAACCCGTGCTCCACATTCCACTAAATATGATGTTGGAAAGGCAATAAAGTGCACCTTGACCTTTTTCCATAGTGCAGGATAGCGTTCAGAGATTTCTTTCTGCCAGCAAATGACATTTTAAACCTTGACTTCAGCTCGAAGTAATTTTTTTTAGCGAGACCCATTCTTCCTTCATCCTTGCTATTAATTCCTCATTACAAGTGTTCAGGAATAGATTTATTACCTGATCTTGAAATTGTATCAAAAGAAGATCCTGAAACCTCTCTGTCATATCATTCTGCAGCTCACCCCGGTGGGCACAGTACACTTGAAGATCATCATCTGGTTTTCTTTCTTTCTCTTCCAATCCAGAAAGGCTTGGAAATTGAAAAAGGCCAAGGTTGCCCTTAAACAGGGTTAATGTGGACAGAAATGTGGAGATGACTGATTTGACCTTGATAAGATTCACATCACTCCCTTACAATTAAAGATTGATTTTATTAAATTTTGTGAATAATTCTGATAAATAAGCAACATCATGTCAAATATTCTTGAGTTGATTACTCGTTCTTTCTTGTTGCTGTTTGAACAATTTGTTTTTTGTATGAGGGTGGAAGTTGATGTTTTTGTTACCATTTGTGCAATTTGTTTTTTTTTCCGCATGGGGGGGATTAAAGTCTTTTCACTGAATGGGTTCCATGGTTTTCTTTGTTTTGCGGCTGCCTGTGGGGAAGACGAATCTCAGGGTTGTGTACTGCATACATACTTTGATAATAAATGTACTTTGAATCTTTCGAATGAAACATTCAAATCTTCAAAGAATTTTATCACTGTTTCAAAAAGTGCATACAAACGTCTCAGGCAGTTTCCTTTTGAGAACCTTCTGACTCCTGTGTGAAACAGCAAATGTTCAAACTTCATTGTTCTCAATACAAAGTTCATGAAATAGTTGAGAACTGAGAGCACAGGACTCGATTTTAATTACCATTCTGATAATAGTATTTAATGGTTTGTGCGGCTAATCACTTGGTTTTTTTTAAGGTATTGTTTGTGAGTTACACCATGAACGGTAAATATGTTAGGTACAGCTTTTTTGCAAGAAAGTAATACTCCACACTGCCGTCCTGTCATTGATGGTGCCCCATCTATTGCACAAGTAGGAATGTTGGTGAGCAGAATATCCTTCTTTTCGAAAAATTGCTCAACAACCTGAAATATTGACTTCCCCTTCATAACTGTTTCTAGTCTCCTTGTAAATAACAACTCTTGAATCATGCTTTCATCTTTTATGAAGTGAACACAACCAAGAAAAAAAACTTTGTTGCCTGGCAAAGTTGACTCATTCAACTGCAGAGCAAATTCTGTTGTTCGAAGTATGTTGCACAATGAGCCTTTCACAATCACAGACGTTTCATCTATTCATCTTTGAACAGAGTTGCCACTGAATGGAATTACATTAATTATTTTAATTTATTTATTCAGTTCCTCCAGCATTTTATGTATGCTGCTTTAATTATTTGGTCTGATGACTTATGGAAAACCATACTCAGACCCTCCCTTACTGCTGGCAGAATTAGTTCATTTCCAATTGTATGAGGTTTCCAGATTTAGCAATGGGCAATGAAATGTTTATGAAGCACACAAACCATCACTGTTTTGTTGTGAAGTGCATGGAAACATAGAAACATAGAAAACCTACAGCACAATACAGGCCCTTTGGCCCACAATACTGTGCCAAACATGTCTTTACTTTAGAAATTACCTAGGGTTATCCATAGCCCTCTCTTTTTCTGAGCTCCATGCACCTGTCCAGGAGTCTCTTAAAAGACCCTATCGTATCCACCTCCACCACCATTGCCAGCAGCCCATTCCACGCACTCACCACTCTCTGAGTAAAGAAACTTAACCCTGACATCTCCTCTATACCTACTTCCAAGCACCTTAAAACTGTTCTCTCGTGCTAACCATTTCAGCCTTGGAAAAAGCTTCTGATTATCCACACGATCAATGCCTCTCATCATCTTATAACCTCTATCAGGTCACCTCTCATCCTCCATTGCTTCAAGAAGAAAAGGTCAAATTCACTCAACCTATTCTCATAAGGCATGCCCCCCAATTCAGGCAATGTCCTTGTAAATCTCCTCTGCACCCTTTCTATGGTTTCCACATGCTTCCTGTAGTGAGGTGACCAGAACTGAGCACAGTACTCCAAGTGGGGTCTGACCAGGGTCTTATATTTTGAAATGTTTTCCATTTCGGAACATTTTCATGAAGTGGCTGAAAATAATTCAAATTCTTGTTTGCTTTATTAGATGGTGTTCCCTTCAGATGTTCAAGGAGTCTGGATGGTTTTGTTGCCTCATTTGAATAAAATCATTTTCATACAGCAGAAACATTATCTGCTGTTGTTTGCTTGGTGCTGGTATAAATCCATATTTCAGATTCTCCATTCTATATTGTCTACACTTACTTTTCATTTGGTCTGAACATAGAACATAGAAATTTACAGACATTACAGGCCCTTTGGCCCACAATATTGTGCCCACCATGTAACCTACTCTGGAGACTGCCTAGAATTTCCCTCTGCCATTTTCATTATTGATTAACGACCATGGTCAATTGCCAGTTGTTTAAGTTAAGCACTCTGATCAATAAAGGGGAAGTTATGATGTCATCATAGCTCAGGCAAAACCTGACTGTCTGCCTGAAGGTGCACAAAGTGGGGCAACGATATCTCAGTTAGGCCATAGGTTATAGAAATGAGGCCCAGACCATTTGAAAGGGCAGACACACGAGGGAACACACACCCATCCTCATGGAGAGTTCAGAAGTGGAAAGGGTGAGCAATTTCAAGTTCCAAGGTGTTATTGTCTCTGAAGATCTAACCTGAGCTCAACATATTGATGCAGCTATAAAGGAGGCACAACAGCATCTATATTTCATTAGGAGTTTGAGGAGGTTTGGTCTGTCAGCTGTTATGCCATCGGCCCCCTCCTTTGTGAGAATCTCAAAAACCCGAGTCAAGAGGGGGGTCAGCTGACCCAAAAGAGGAAGGGACGTGCTGAATAGACCCAGGGAAATGGGAGAGAGAGAGAGAGACCACGTTCTCCCAAGAAGCAGAATAAAGGTGACCTTGACTATTGTCTCATGGAGACCACGTGAAAAGCCCTCGGGCAAAGTGGGCTGGTTGAGAGAGAGATCGCATCACCTGCAACCTAATTGACACCTGCGATCCCGTGAAGAAGTATAAAGGAGGGTCTGGGGGGGGGGAACCCTCAGACGCACCCAGGAGATGAAGGAAGCACGATATCGATTCCCGTGGGAGCGGGAAGCCATTCTGAAGGAAGCTACGTGCGTTAGATTCCAACTTTTGAATCTGTGGCTAGAACCAATGAAAGACTGCTTTTAGCTAACAACGGGGAAGTCTGCTCCCCTGATTCCAAGGATTTGCTCTGCCAAGACGACGGGCAAGTGTTTATCTTTTCCAAATCATCTCTTTCTCTCTACAACGTGAAAACCCCAGCGGTTCCCAAAAGGGAAAAGCCTGCAAACTTCTGAGTGACTCTTTATATTTCAATTGGACTCTGTATTAACCCCTAGACAACTGTAGAGCTTATTTCTGATTGATTATGGTTACACCGGTGTTTTAGATTGAGTTTGATGATGTATATGATCTGAATGTTTTGTATTAATCATACGTTTGTGCCCTTTTCGAATAAAACGTTTGAAAATAGTAGCATCCGACTCAGCTGATCCATCTATCTTTGCTGGTAAGTTACCTGGTTACGGGGTTACGTAACAAGTGGGGTTCTCGTCCCGGGATTTGAAACCAAACAGGAGGGTCAGTGAATCGGGCTGTAAGTCCAAACTTAAATCTGGTTACGCAGGTAGCCAGATGGAAAACCAGCAAAGATGGATGTGGGTGAATTTATGAGAAACCCGACGGTAGAGGCGCTAGGGAAGGCTACAAAATCAGACTTGGTAAATTTGGCGCAGGCGTTAGACCTCACAGCGGTGAAGCCAGCAATGAAAAAGGAAGTGCGAAGGGTCATACAACAGCATTACGTTGGGAAGAAGGTGTTTGCAGCTGAGGATTTGGAAAATATCCCCGAAAAGAGATTAGCGAGTGGGACAGATCAGGCAGAGTTGGAGAAAGCAAGGCTGGACCATGAGCTTAAAGTAAAGCAGCTTGAAGTAGAAGCAGCTGAGAAGGCTGCAGAAAGAGCTGCGCGGGAAAAGGATGCAGAGAGAGCTGCGAGGGAAAAGGATGCAGAGAGAGCTGCGCGGGAAAAGGATGCAGAGAGAGCTGTGAGGGAAAAGGATGCAGAGAGAGCTGAAAGGGAAAAGGCTGCAGAGAGAGCTGAAAGGGAAAAGGCTGCGGAAAGAGAGCATGTGTTCAAACTAAAGGAATTAGAGATAGAACGGGATCGTGAGCTCCAGCTAAAGCAGCTAGAAGCAGAAGAGAAAGAGAAACAAAGGAGCCATGAATTGGAGCTGAACAGGCGAAAGCAGGAGCGAAGAGCTCAAGGGGAAGAGAGAGAGGAAGGGTTTGATGTTAGTCGGGCATTGAGGTTGGTCCCCCCGTTCGAGGAGACGGATGTTGATAGTTATTTCTTGATTTTTGAGAAGGTGGCAAGGAATCAAAAGTGGCCCAGAGACCAGTGGGTGGCGTTGTTACAAAGTGTGTTACGAGGGAAGGCACAGCGGGTATATGCCGCGCTGCCCCCAGAAAGGGACGGGAATTATGATCAAGTAAAGGAGGCCATTCTCCGAGGTTACGAGTTAGTACCTGAGGCATATAGACAGAGGTTCCGAAATTTAAGGAAAGGGTGGAATCAAACATATACCGAGCTAGCCCATGAGAAGGGTGTGCTCTTGGACCGTTGGTGCACCGCTGACAAGGTGGCCGAGAACTATGGGCGTCTCAGGGAGTTAATTTTGATTGAGGAATTTAAAGGTTGCGTTCTGGAAGAGATCCGAATGTATTTAAATGAGAGGACGAATCAGTCCATCTCAGAGATGGCTAGGGTCGCAGATGAATATGCCCTAACCCACAAGACAAAGTTTTCCTCGCCAAAAAGTTACCCGAGAGACCGTCGGAATGGTAGGGAAAGCCTGCCGGCTGAGGCGGAGATCCCGCCGGGAGCTAGCAGCAAAAGTGAGGATAACAGACAGGAAACCTGGAGACCCTCTGGTTTAACCTGCTTTAATTGTGGGAAGGTGGGTCATATTGCATCAAACTGCTTTGCTCCGAGAAAGGAGCCAGAGAGGGAGAGAGCAGCGATCCCTATCGGGCGTGCAGTGGTAATCAGGAAATGGACAAGAGGGCCCCAGGTAGATGGGAGTACCGGAGGGGCGGGAGACATTTAGTTCCGAAGGAACCGTGTCTTTGAGGGAAGGGGACCCCCCATCCCCGTACGAATTTGGAGAGACACGGGGGCGGAACTATCGTTAATTAGCCGTAATGTGTTAAAATTCGGCCCTCGCACGGGCGAGGTAGCCCTGAGAGGTATCGGGAACCGGACCGAGGTCGTGCCTTTGCATAGGGTCCTTCTCGATTGCGAGTTGGTGTCGGGACCTGTGGAACTAGGAGTCCTGCCGGAGTTACCGGGGGAGGGCGTGGACCTCCTTTTGGGTAATGACCTCGCGGGTGGGAAGATGGGAACCGCCCTGATAGTTGAGGCCCCGCCCATGGAGTCCCCGAGCTATCGCGCATGCGCGGTAACTCGCGGCCTGTCGAGAAAAGCAGCTGAGAACCAGAGCAGTTTAAATCGCGCCAGTAGTGACTTGGCCAAGACGTTTTTACCGACCCTATACCACGAGGGTTCAGAGGGTGGTAAAACAGAAGGTAGTAAAGTAAAAGGGGGTAAGGGCGAGGAGATAGCCCCCCCCCCTTAGTGAAGAGAAAGGTCCTAGAGGTAGGAAATAAAGATGAGAAACGGATGAAGCTGTTAAAACGTCCAGAGTTGGACATGGTTGATCTGTCTGGTTTGGCAGAATTGTTTGGAGAAGTTGAGAGTTCTAAAGGTGTTCTCGATGGTCCCGAGAGTGAAATGAGGGCAGTCTTAGAGGAGAAGGGTATCCTTGCTGTGGAGAAGTCAGCTGAAATGGCCGAGGAGGTTGTTTCAGCTCGCAGGGTTGCGCCTTCCCCAACGGGGGGCTGCCTAGAGAGTAACTGGAAGGATCGGGGGACGTTAGAATTTGAAAAAGGTACGGGTGTTGAAAGCCTGGAAGAGGCCAATGTCCCGTTTGAGTGTGTCCAAGATGGGGATGCACGTGGTGCTGAACCTAGTCACGGAGCTCAAGAAAAAGGGGAATGTGTAGTTCCCAAATTGAATGAAGAAAATTTAAAGGCTGGACTGATATCAGAAGCAGCAACCAGGCTACAGAGACAATGGCTTGGTACCACAAAGCCCGTGAATCAATTACAGGTTGAGTTGGAAGGTAAAGGGGCCCCACACGCTATTGTTATTCCAGAGTGTGGTGTGAAAAGGCAGAATTTGAAATGCTGTCTGAACAAAGCGGGATTGCTTGCAGATCTTAACTTGGAAACTAATAGCATGACGGGTCCTGAAGAGAAAAATGACAAATTGCCTAAAATTAAGGAATTGGGTGGAAATCCAGAAGGTGGTCTAAGTTTGGAACACGCTGATAAAATAACTTCTATGAAAGGAGCGGGCGAAAGCCTATTTCGCCAGGGTGCCCAAGATCACCACGAGGGAATTAACCGGAAAAGAGGCGAGGGTTAATGGGGACGCGATTTTTAAATAGCAGAAGCCGGTTTTAAGGGATTTTGACAAGGTATGTGAATAATAAAGACAACACCCATGGAAGCTTGACTGTTAAGTTTGAAAGTAACATAAAAATTAGTATTTTGCATGAACCTTTGTAGATGTATGTAAGCTAAGATCACACCTCCTTAGTTATGTTGCTGAAGAAAGCAAATAAATAAGGTGGTTATTGAGCTGAAGTTTGATGCTACCAGGCATTAGTATGGCACGTGAGGTTAAGGTATTAAAGAAAAGGGGCACTGTACTTGTTACCTGTTTAGATCCTGACTTGAATGTATAACAGTAGTACTCTGTGAAGAGAAAAGCTTGTGTAGTATGTAGATTCAAAAACAAAACCCGGTACCAACCTGTTTTTAACCGCTGGTTAAAAACCCGTTATGGGGGGAGGTGTTATGCCATCGGCCCCCTCCTTTGTGAGAATCTCAAGAACCCGAGTCAAGAGGGGGGTCAGCTGACCCAAAAGAGGAAGGGACGTGCTGAATAGACCCAGGGAAATGGGAGAGAGAGAGAGAGACCACGTTCTCCCAAGAAGCAGAATAAAGGTGACCTTGACTATTGTCTCATGGAGACCACGTGAAAAGCCCTCGGGCAAAGTGGGCTGGTTGAGAGAGAGATCGCATCACCTGCAACCTGATTGACACCTGCGATCCCGTGAAGAAGTATAAAGGAGGGTCTGAGGGGGGGAACCCTCAGACGCACCCAGGAGATGAAGGAAGCACGATATCGATTCCCGTGGGAGCGGGAAGCCATTCTGAAGGAAGCTACGTGCGTTAGATTCCAACTTTTGAATCTGTGGCTAGAACCAACGAAAGACTGCTTTTAGCTAACAACGGGGAAGTCTGCTCCCCTGATTCCAAGGATTTGCTCTGCCAAGACGACGGGCAAGTGTTTATCTTTTCCAAATCATCTCTTTCTCTCTACAACGTGAAAACCCCAGTGGTTCCCAAAAGGGAAAAGCCTGCAAACTTCTGAGTGACTCTTTATATTTCAATTGGACTCTGTATTAACCCCTAGACAACTGTAGAGCTTATTTCTGATTGATTATGGTTACACCGGTGTTTTAGATTGAGTTTGACGATGTATATGATCTGAATGTTTTGTATTAACCATATGTTTGTGCCCTTTTCGAATAAAACGTTTGAAAATAGTAGCATCCGACTCAGCTGATCCATTTATCTTTGCTGGTAAGTTACCTGGTTACGGGGTTACGTAACACAGCAAAGACGCTCGCAAATTTCTACAGTTATACCGTGGAGAACATTCCTGCTGACTGTATCACTGTCTCATATGTTGGGGGAGGATTGTCGACTGCACAGGATTGAAATCAGCTGCAGAGAGTTGTAAACTCAGTCAGCTCCACCATGACCACTGCGCTGTAACGGCTGTGTGTCTATGACAGTAGTCAGAGATCAGGGAGCAAGTGAAAAATGGCTGGGATAGGCAAGAAATACGCTGGCCGGTTGACACGGGAGAAAGTAATGAGGAAAGTAAATGCTAATCTGGATCAAAGGTTCAAAGTACATTTATTATCAAAGTATGTGTGCAGTATACAGCCCTAAGATTCGTCCTCCTGCAGACAGCCACGAAACAAAGAAACACCACGGAACCTATTTAAAGAAAACAACCAATCAGCAAAAAAAAAAAAGAACAAATCATGTAAATAGCAAAAAACAAATGAAAAACACAAAGAATATCAAACCACAGAGTACTTGAACCAGTTTAGGAAAATTCAGTTTAAGTCAGTTCAGTTCAATTTAGCGTTATGTCATTCATTGACTGCAGGCCGCAGAGCAGCCTGCCCCGATCAAAATCGCACAAAATAGTAATAAAAAAAGAGTAGCCAGAAACCAGAAGCACATCATAACATGAACTACAGACCACACACTGTGTCAATTAAACCTTCCCTAAGGCCTAAATTCCGGCACTGTTTATTCCAACAGTGAACACGAGGGAGAGAGAGATGTGGGCAGGCGGCGCTGAACACTCATTCACTTTCTGCTCTAGTCCTCGTTGATTTCAAACTTGCTCAATGCTTTATTGGTGAGACACGAAGTCAAGCATTACCTCACGCCCTGTCTCCATTCTTCTTGGCCTCCAGGCCGCACACACTGCTCCAAACCTCACCAAACTCCCTCGGAGACAGCAAAGTTCCCGACTGCCCAAATGGCCCAAAAACACACCATCTAAATGTAAATCATGGGTTCCAAATTGCACGCAGCTTAGTGTAAAATCATATTTGAAAGAGGAGGAAGTAAACAAAGTAACTTTGTGAACTGTCTGCAGGACATCGCCATTGGTTACGTTACTTGCTGGTGCCGTCTTCTCAAGCAGATGGGCCAAGTCCATCTGCTCTGCACCAGTCCCGAATGGGTCCTATTATCACTTCCAGATTCTAGTACTGGTAGCCCCATGTGTTCCTGGTTATCTCCCTCTTTTTGCTCTCTCCCTTCTCATCCTCTCTTTCAAAATAGCCTTGTCTGCCTCCACTTGTCTCCCGATCCTTCGCAAGAGATTCCCTTTATCCATCCTGATCTGCGCTTCATCCTTCACCCTTCTCCTTCACTGATCACCTTCCAGTCCCTGACTCCCCCTTTTTTTACACTGGTTGTCTGCCCCTCTCCACTCTCAGTCCTGATGTAGGGCCTCAACCCAAGACAATTCAAACACCCCCATCTCCCAACAGATGCCTCTCAACCCCTTGTGTTCCTCCTGCCAACTGGCCAAGGCACTTCTCAAATATTGAAAAATATTGAAAGGGAATAACTTCACTCAACTTTGCTTGCCCAATCATTGCAATGCTCCCACAACCAATGGACTCACTTTCAAGGACTCTTCATCTCATGTTCTTGATATTTGTTATTTATATATTTTTATTTCTCCTTTTGGATTTGCAGAGTTTGTTGCCTTCTGCATTTTGGTTGAACATCCTAGTTCATAGATTCTGTTATGGTCATTATTCTTAGATTTATTGAGGATGCCCAGAAGACAATGAATCTCAGGGTTGTATATTGTGACATACATGTACTTCTATAATAAAATTTACTTTGAACTTTGAGATAGAGTGGAGGTGGAGAGGATGCTTCCTATAGTGGGGGAGTCTAGGACCAGAGGGCACAGTCTCTAAATACAAGAAAGTCCCTTTAGAATAGAGAGGAGGAGGATCTTTTTTAACCAGGGTGTGGTGAATTTATGGAATTCACACCTACAGGTGATTGTGGAGGCCATGTCATTGGGTATATTTGAAGTGGTGGTGATTGGTTCTTGATTAGTGAGGGCATCAAAGTTTTTGGGGAGAAGGCAGAAGTATGGGGTTAAGAAGGTATACGGTGCATTGGCCTTTATCAACCGTGGGACTGAGTTTAGGAGCCGAGAGGTAATGTTTCAGCTATATAGGACCCTGGTCAGACCCCACTTGGAGTACTGTGCTCGATTCTGGTCGCCTCACTACAGGAAGGACATGGAAGCCATAGAAAGGGTGCAGAGGAGATTTACAAGGATGTTGCCTGGATTGGGGAGAATGTCCTATGAGAATAGGTTGAGTGGATTCGGCCTTTTCTCCTTGGAGTGATGGAGGATGAGGGGTGACCTGATAGAGGTGTACAAGATGATGAGAGGCATTGATTGTGTGGATAATCAGAAGCTTTTTCCAAGGCTGAAATGGTTAGCACGAGAGAACAGTGTTAAGGTGCTTGGAAGTAGGTATAGAGGAGATGTCAGGGGTAAGTTTCTTTACGCAGAGAGTGCTGAGTGTGTGGAATGGGCTGCTGGCGACAGTGGTGGAGGTGGTTACGATAGGGTCTTTTAAGAGACTCTGGACAGGTGCATGGAGCTCAGAAAAAGAGAGGGCTATGGGTAACCCTAGGTAATTTCTAAAGTAAGGACATGTTTGGCATAGTATTGTGGGCCGCAGGGCCTGCATTGTACTGTAGGTTTTCTATGTTTTTCTAGAATGAGGAACTCAACAGGCCAGGCAGCATCTATGCAAAAGAACACAGTCGACGCTTCAGGCTGAGACCCTATGTGTGTTGTTTGGATTTCCACCATCTGCAGATTTTCTCTTGTTTATGATAAAAATGATGAATTGCAATAAGAAGTAGATATAAAATACAATTTAAATGAGTGGATCAAAAATACGGGAAAGGATACTGAGAAGTGTTCATTGTCCATTGAGAAATCGGATGGCGGATGGGAAGAAGCTGTTCCAGCGCTGGGGGATGAGAAGTGATGATGAGGATTCGCTGAGAGATCAGCTGGGCTGTCAGTGGTGACAGGAGCCGGACAGGGTTGGTAACAAGGCTGGGGGAAGGATATCAACTTTGTCAGACACCGATAATGGCTCCGAAAGATCGACCACAGGACACAAAGAAATAGACTAAAAATAACTGTTATTTCCAAATTGGTTCAAGAAGAAACCTGCCTCTTTGTATCAAACTAGAGAGACGAGATTAGGGAGAGATGGCTGGAGTCTCGTGCAGAGAGCAGAGTTTCACAGCAGTGTCTCCCATTCAGACAAGGGTCTCAGTAACTGTTCCCCCTATAGATGAGTTTCAGCTAACATCTCAATTATAGAGGGGTCTCAATGACTCTCCCTCTTTTAGGGAGGTCTTTCTAACTGTCCCACTTATAGTCCCACTTTATAATAACGTTTCCCCTTACACAGAAGGTCTCAGTAACTGTCTGCCTTATGGAGGAGTGTCAGGGACTTGTCCCTTTATATAAATTGCTCAGTATCTGCCCCCGCCCCTTTTTAGAGGGGTCATAGAAATTGCTCCCCTTGTGGAGAGGTCTCAATAACTGTTCCCCTTGCAGAGGGGTCTCAATAACTATTCCCTTTTTAGAGTTGTCTCAGTAACAATTCCTCTTACAGAGGGGTGACTGTAGCATACTTACTCATGTGGTCTCAGTAAAGTTTCCCTATAGAGGGGTTACTGACCCCCTTAGAGTGGTGGCTCAGTAATTGTTTTTCTTATAGAGAGGTTTCACAGAGTGTCTCCCCTAATAGAGGGGTCAGTAATTGCCTCCATCTTTGAGTGGCCTGAGTACTGATTGCCTTTGTCATATCATAGTCCTACAGCCTGTGAATAGGCCATTCAGCCCATCTGGTCCATGCCCACCGTTACAAACTTATCTTCAGTGATTCCATTTACCAGCACTAGGTCTATAGCCTTCTGCACCTTGGTGATTCAGATGCGTGCGTAGAAAACCGTGAGCACCTCTGCCTCTATTGTCACCTCAGGGAGCGCAAAGGTTCAGCGGCTCACTAACTCAATTTAATGTCAGAGAATGTATACGGTATCCAACCTGAAATTCTTACTCTTCACAGACAGCCACCAAACAGAGAGAAGAAAAACCCCCAAAGAGCATTAGAACCCTAAAGCCCCTCCCCCTCCCATGCACAAGCAGTAGCAAATCATCAACCCCCCCCACCTCCAGCAACAGCATGAACCCCACCCCCACCACCCACCATGCAAACACCAGCAAAGCCCCCAGAGTCCATCCCAACACTTCAGCATCTCAGGCAGGTTCCCTCTCTAACTAGCAAGACTCATTCACTAACGAGAGAGAGAGAGAGAGAGAGAGAGAGAGAGAGAGAGAGAGAGAGAGAGAGGGAAAACACTTGAGTGCAGGGGCCTCTGGCTGTTGTGTACTCCGCCCACTGTCTCGACTCCAACCACCATCTGGAGGAAATAATTCCCAAATCTTCTCTAAACTCATTCACCACCTTAAACCTTTGCCCCCTGCTGCCGTAGATACCACACTGTTGCCCCATAGAATGTATCCTCTCTGCAGGCACCATGGCATTGCTCATGATCGTAAGAAACTGCAGAGAGTTGTGGGCATGGTTCAGATCGTCACGGAAACCGACCTCCCCTCGATGGACTCTGTCTACATTTCTCATTGCTGAGGTAAAGCAACCAGCAGATTCAAAGACACCACCCATCCCTGGTATTCCCATGGGGCAGAAGACACAAAAGCCTGAAAGCACACACCTCCAGGCTCAAGGACAGCTTCTATCCCCTGTTATAAAACTCTTGAATAGTCCCCTAGTATGATAAGACCTCACAATCTACCTCACTGAAAATCTGTGTCTGCCTCACCTGCTCCCCGTGCTTGAGAACTGCCACTCGTCTCTAAGAGCAGACTGATTGCATCGTGGTCTGGTGAGGGAACTCCACTGTACAGGAACACCAGAGCCTACCGTCACACTGTGTGCTGGCATTATCGGAACCCCAGTGTGGAGGAACACCAGACTCTGATGTAGAGATGGAGACAAAAGTTTATTCACGATAATTCCAAAAGAGCATCAGTGGCTCGGCCGAGTGACAGCGCGAGAAGCAATATTCTCAAAACTGGAACTCCACGATTGGTGTTAATTGGTGTCCACTTAAATAATACAAGCAACAACAAATCCCCAAGCCTATCAAAGTAAACTTACCAAGTTTAAACAGAAAGCATCAGGATACCACATTACAAAGAGTAAGTCGCTTGAGAAAAACACGGAACTCCCCCTGTCAGACCCCTCTCTCTTCCCATCAGTCCCCCCTCTCTCTCTCCACTAGGCCTCCTTCTCTCTCACCATCCACCCTCTCTCTCTCCACTGGGCCCCCCTCTCTCTGTCAGGCTTCCCCGCTTCCCTGTCAAGCCACTTTCTCTCTTCCCACCAGGTCCTCCTCTCTATCCCCACCAGATTCCCCCCCCCCAACTCCTTGTCAGCCCCCCTCTCTCTCCATGTCAGGACCCTCTCTCCCCGTCAGGCCCCACTCTCTTCCCACCAGGCCCCACTCTCTCTCCATGTCAGGTCCCTCCCTCCCTGTCAGGCACCCCTCTCTTCCCATCAGGCCCCCTTCTATCTCTCTGAGGGACCTATATAAAATTGATGGTCAGAAGCTTATTCCCATGGTACGAAAGGTCACAGGTTGAAGGAGAGAGGGGAAAAATTAAATGAGATCTGAGGGATGAAGTTTGTAATCAGAGGGTGGTATATATTAGGAATGAGGTTCCAGAGAAGACGATTAGACCATCAAACGCAGGACAAGAATTATACAATTCAGACCATCAAGTCTGTTCTGCCTTTCAATAATGGCTGAATTTTTTTCCTAACCCCATTCTTCCTGTCCTTTTTAATCCCCTTAACAATCAAGAACCTATCAATCTCTGACTTAAATACACCCAATGATTCGGCCTCCATAGCCCATGGCAGCAACTAGTTCCACAGATTCACCACCCTTTGGCTGAAGAAATTCCTACTCATCTCCATTCTAAAGGGACGTTCCACTCATCTGTGCCTGGGCCTCGGATCCTAGACTCTCCCTCTTAAGGAGAAACATCCTCTCCATGTCTACTCTATCCAGGCTTTGGTCAGACCACACCTGGAATATTGTGAGCAATTTTGGCCCTGTATCAATGGAAGATCCTTGAGAGGGTCCAGAGGAGGTTCACAAGGGTTAACATATGAGGAGTGTTTGATGTCTCTGGACCCGAACAATGGAGATCATAAGGATGAAGGGATATTTCACTGAAAACTACAAGTTACCAAAGGACCTAAGTGGGCAGCCCTGTGTGGCCATGAGTAGCTCCAGAATCCAAGTTGAAATTTCAAAGCAAATTTATTATTGAAGTACATACTGTATGTGTCACTCTATACAACCCTGAGATTCATTTCCTTGCAGGCATACTCAATAAATCCATAGAATAAAAACCATAACAGAATCAATGGAAGACCGCCCAACTGGGGTGTTCAACCAGAGTGCAGAAGACAGCAAACTGTGCAAATACAAAAGGAAGAAATAATAACAATAAATAAATAAGCAATAATAAATAATGAGCAATGATAAATAAATATCGAAAGCATGAGGTGAAGATTCCTCAAAAGTGAGTCCATTGGTTGTAGGAACATTTCATTGATGGGACAAGTGAAGTTGAGTGAAGTTATCCACTTTGGTTCAAGAGCCTAGTGGTTAACAGTTAGTAACAGTTCCTGAACCTGGTGATATGACTCCTGAGGGTCTAGAACCTTCTTCCTGATGGCAGCAGTGAGAAAAGAGCATGTCCTGGGTTGTGAGGGTCCCTGATGAGTTCTAGGTTTGGTCCTGACTTCCAGCACTATATAGGGCCCAAAAGGACAAGCATTATGCAGACAGAAATCACTTTAACCACATTTTTAAGTGCATCCCACAGCTCCATAGATCCCAGTTCAATCCTGATCTCGCGCGTGTGTGCATGTGTGTGTGTGAGTGTGTGTGTGCGTGTGCGTGTGTGTGTGTGAGTGTGAGTGCGTGCGTGTGTGTGCGTGCGTGTGTGTGTGAGTGCGTGTGTGCGTGCATGTGTGTGTGTGTGTGAGTGAGTGTGTGTGTGAGTGTGTGTGTGTGTGAGTGAGTGTGTGTGTGTGTGAGTGTGTGTGTGTGTGTGTGTGTGCGTGTGTGTGTGTGTGTGTGTGTGTGAGAGTGAGTGTGTGTGTGTGTGCATGTGTGTGTGTGTGTGTGAGTGAGTGTGTGTGTGAGTGAGTGTGTGTGGAATGTGACTGCACGTGTTTCAGTGCTCCAGTTCCCTCCCACATCCCAACACCATGTGGGGTTGGTGGGTTAATAGGCCACTGTAAATTGCACCACCTTAGCGTGTGGATGAGGAGTAAAATCCGAGGGGAGTTGGTGGGAATGTGGGGAGAATGTAATGCGATGGATAAAGGATCACAGTAAGTGGGTGATGAGAGGGCCGAAGGGCCTGTTTTGATGCTGCACCCCTCTGTGACTGAGTTGGGTAAAGCCTATAGAGCCTAAAGGAAGCATAGCGTGGGATTTATATGTAGACTGAGTCTCTGGCTCCAGTACGAATGTCTACGGTAATTCATGGGATTGAAACAGAAACAAGGAAAGTTGGAAAGTCTCACAAATTTCTACAGATGTACGGTGGAGAGCATTTTAACTGGTTGCATCACCGTCTGGCATGGGGCGATGGTGAGGGAGGTGGGGTTGACTGCACAGGATTGGAAAAAGCTGCAGAAAGTTATAAACTCAGTCAGCTCCTTCATGGCCATCGCGGACGCCTCCAAAAGATGGTGCCTCAAAAGGCAGCATCCATTATTACGGACCCCCATCACCCAGGTCATGCCCTCTTCTCATTGTTACCATCAGGAAGGAGGTGCGGGAGCCTGAAGACACACACTCAGCGATTCAGGAACAGCTTCTTCCCCTCTGCCATCGGATTTCTGAACGGACACTGAATCCATGGACACTGCCTGTCTATCTTGTGCTCTCTTTTTGCACTGCTTATTTAATTTAATTATGTATGTACACTGTATATTTCTTGGTATAATTTATAGTTTTTAAAGTTATTGTGATTGCAATGTACTGCTGGCACAAGACAACAAATTTCACGGCATATGCCAGTGATATTAAACCTATTTTGCGATCTGAACTCTCGGCATGTCAGGCAGCATCTACGGGAAGAAACAGAAACATTGTTTCGGGTCGGATACTCTTCAGTGAATCCGGGGAGCAAAGGAAATTCAGGAGTTTACTGAACCTGTGAACAACTTGAATACATAACACTTCGTGTAATCAGAATCAAATTTCAAAGTTAAAAGTTTATTATCTAAGTACATGTATGTCAGCATATACATTGTGCATATATATTTTCTTCTGGCCATACTCAATACATCCATTGTAGAATCAGTGAAAGAGCACATCAGTCCTGATGAAGGGTCTCAGCCCAGAACGTCAAGCGATTTCTCTTTTCTCACAGATGCTGCCTGGCCTGCTGAGGTGCTCCGGCATTTTGTGTGGGTTGCTTGGATTTCCAGCATCTGCAGGTTTCTTCTTCCTTCTCATGAAATTTGTTGAGATTTGTGACAGTGCTAGAGTGCAGAACATTAAAAAATACAATAAATTACAATAAGAGATATACACTTTTTTAAAAATTCAGTAAGTAGTGCAAAAAAAGCTCAAAAATAGTGAGGAAGTGTTTGTGCGTTCACTGTCTGTTTGGAAATCTGATGATGGAGCAATGAAGTTGTTCCTAAAATGGAGGAGAGGATCAAGTGCAGAGACATTTGGGTAGTTACATAGATGGGAGGGGTACGGAGGGCTATGGTCTAGGCTTAGGATGATGGGACTAGGCAGGATAATAGTTTGGCACAGACTAGATGGACTGAAATCCCTGCTTCTGAGCTGCAGTGCTTACGAGGGAGAGGAATAAGGAAAATGGGACTGATAGGACCGCTTCCCCTAGAAGCTAGCACGGACCTTGTGGACCGAGTGGCCTCATAAGGTACCAGACTGTCAAGCTATTTAACAACACGATAGCCAGGAATGAGTTACAGGCTCAAATCCAAAAAAGCAATATGGTTGGGCAGGTCATTACTTAAATAACAGGTAGGTAGGTGGGAGTGAGATCGAGGCTCAAATCTATTTGAGGATTCAGAACGTGTTATATTTGGAACACAGATTGCTGGAAGGGAATCTAATTAGGAGGCTCATGAGGTTTATATTTGAAGTGTCAGAAATTTGGGAAGGAGGCTTGCATCCGGAATCTAATTGTTTGAATCTCTCGATGGAGGAACGCAAAGTTTTACTTCTCTGAATTATTCAGAACGTGCAGGTGAAAATGTAGAAATGCTTTAGGGTAAGGACCAGTTCTTGTTGCCTGGACTCCTCATCTGTTCTTGGAGGCCTCTGGGAGATGGCTTCAAATGAAGAGCTTGGCTCAGAAGGCAGCACAATACTGAGCGAGGATCTCCAACCCACTGGCTTTGTGCTGGCTCCCTCTTTAAAGTTGAAAGTTTAAAGTACATTTATTATCAAAATATGTATGAATTATACAACCTTGAGATTCGTCTCTTGACAGGCAGCCACACAACAAGAAACCCGAAAGAACCCATTAAAAAAAGAGACCAACACCCAATGCACAGAGAGACCGGACCGCAACACACGAAGTTCACAACACAGCCAATCAGCAACGGGATTTCCTCCCCAGATCACAACTGAGTTTCTGAAATGATGTCCAATCAGCTGATTGAAAAATATATAAAGGCCAAGCATTCAGAGGACGTGCCACAATCAACAGCGCATGGACCATCACTCCTCGCATGGTGACGAAACGTTTGCAAGTAAAATGTCAATACTGGAGGACAACTCAACCCGATCAGAGCCATTGAGGTCATCGGTGCAATATCTCGGTCATAGCAAGGACTAGGCCTGAAGCCTAGTTGCCTGCTTGCAGCCGTGCGGGGAGAGGGGTCGGAGTTGATGCCAAAGGCTGTGTGGCTCAGCATCCATGCTGGCAGTGTCAGTGCTGTTCTCCGGTGTTCACTCAGTGGAAAACAAGCTGTTCAACTTCAGACTGATGGAACTCAGGGACCTGAAGTTCAGATTAACAGTGAACAATCATCTTAGTCACTTTTCTTGTGATTGCAAGACTCTGGTGGACATTGTTAATGTGGAATCCTGCAAGTCTAGTTCACTGATTTATTGGTGGGGGAACTGCATGGCCTCGGTTGTGATGACGACTAGGCCTCAAGCCACAGTGTCAATTTACGATCGCCCAGGAGAGAGGCATTGGAGTCAGGGAGCTCCATCCATGACGCACCGTCCTTGCTGGAGTTGGTGCTGCCCCCTAGTGTTTGTTCGGCAGAAGACAAGCTGTATTGTGTTTAACGTCGGGCTGCTGCAACATTCATGGACTCAGAGATCTGGAGTATATACATATGTACTGTTTGTGTCGCTCTACTTACTGCAATTGTACATGTGCTAGATGTTCCGTGTGACAGTTAGTACTGTGTTTTGCACCTTGGCTCCAGAGGAACTCTGTTTCATTTGGCTGTGTTCATGTGTACTAATGTGAGGTTGAACAACAATTAAACTTGAACTTGAATATCTGCTAAAGGTTGAAAAGTCCAGATGAAGGAGTCTTCGTAGAGACATAGAGTCCATTCACCCTCACAGATGCTGCCTGAATTCTCCAGCTAATAGTGTGTTGCTCCAGATTCCAGCATCTTGTGTCTTACACAGTGAAGTCTATCAAGGTAAATTGGTTAATTGGTCTATTATTGCCGTTTGCACTGGCATGCAGTGAAAAACTTTGCCCTGCATGACATCCATCATCAAGAATCCCCACCATCTAAGCCATGCTCTCGTCCCACCACTGCCATCAGGAAGGAGGCACAGGGGCCTTAGGTTCCACACCACCAGGTTCAGACACAGTTACTACCCTGCACCCATCGGGCTCCGGAATCTGCATGGATAACTTGGCTCACCTCAACTCTGAACTGATTCCACAACCAATCGATTCGCGTTCAAGAACTCTATAGCTCATGTTCTCAGTATTTATTATTTATTTGTTTGTTTTATTTTTGCATTTGTATAGTTTATCTTCTTTTGTGCATTGGCTGTTCATCAGTCTTTGTGTGTAGTTTTTCATTGATTCTTGTTGTGTACTTAATATTTGAGAAATATTTGAGTTTCTTGTATATATATTGTTTGATTAAGCACTCTTGTTTGCTTAAGTAACCTATTAAAATTCAAAGTACAAAGTAAATTTTATTATCAGAGTGCACATATTTCACCACATACCACCCGGAGATTCATTTTCCTGCGGGCATACTCACCAAATATACAGAACTGTAGCTATGACATGGTCAATGAAAGACCAACCAGAGTGCAGAAGACAACAAACTGTGCAAATGAAAATATAAATAAATAGCAATAAGTAATGAGAACATGAGGTAATGAGCTAAAGAGTCCTTATAGTGAGATCATTGGTTGTTGGAACATATCAATAATGGGGCAAGTGAGTGCAGTTATCCATTTTTATTCAAGAGCCTGTTGGTTGAGGGGTAGAAACTGTTCGTGAACCTGTTGGTGCGAGTCCTGAGGCTCCTGTACCTTCCTCCTGATGGCAGCTCGAGAAAAGAGCATGGCCTGGGCGGTGGGGATCTCTGATGATGGATGCTGTTTTCCTACGACAGTGGTTCATGTAGATGTGGTCAATGGTTGGGAGGACTTCACCTGTGACGTACTGACCAAATCCACTACCTTTTGTCAAATTTTCTGTTTAAAGACTTTGGTGTTCCCAGTTAATATGCTCTCCACTACACATCTACAGAAGGTCATGCTGAATCTTTGCAGACTCCTAAGGACGTAGAGGCACTGTTGTGCTTTTTTCATTTTGGGCTATTAGTATACATACCTGAATCGTAAACATCATCACATTACCATGTGATACATGGGCACCTTGCTGAAAGTAAACACAAAGTTAGACCCACATTTTGGACTTCTGTGTCTTCCTCTGAATTAGTTTAATGTTTTGAAGTCATAAAATATAACAATTATATTGTATTTCTTTGTTCTACTGTAAATGCCTGCAAGAAAATAAATTTCAGGGTAGTATATGGTATGTCCTTTGATAACACTGGACAACAATTTTTTTTTGAGTGCTGCTTTCTCAGAAACTTTTCTGGTTTATGATAGACCACTCGAAGCTGAGCGCAAATATAATTTCAGACTACGTGTATCATGTGGGAATTTGGAGAAACAAGAAATTAACTTTTATTGAATATAATGCATTTAACTGCACAATGGTGCTGACGCTTCATGATAATTCAATCCAGCTAAAAATGTTTTGTTGATTTTCATTTCTACTCAGTGCTTGAGGTTTCTCGCTTAAGTGCCCAATGATAATCAGCCAGCACTGATGGATTCCAGTTGCCCTGATACCGTTTCTCCATGACAACAATGTCCTGGTGAAACCTTTCACCGTGCTCATCACTGACAGCACTAAGATTTGCAGGGAAGAAGTCTGAATGGGAATGCAGGAAATGAATCTGTAGTGACATGTTGCACTTCACGGTTTTGTGTGCTTGAAACATGTTGTCAACCGGATGTACATAGTTTGGTACTTTGTAGTTGCGAAGAAAATTTTCAACAACACCCTTAAATGTCTTCCATATGATTTTCTCCGGTCCCAGTAGAAGTTCTTCGAATTGCCTGTCATTGATAACCTGTTTGATTTGTGGACCAACAAAATCTTCTTTAATCTTGGCATCAGTTATTCTGACTTGAACTATGAACTGAAATAAATATAGGCGAATTCAAAAAAATCAATGTGTGATAAGGAAATTCCATGGTGATTTTCATGATCAGCAGCCCAAAATCCATAAGGTACACCCAAAAGTGTTCAGGAAGCAAAGTCTTTGTAATACGTCTACTTCAAACTTTGACCCATACAGATAATTTCACCACATCACATTGAGGTGGTACAGGGGAAAAGCAATACCAGAATGCAGAATAAAGTGTAACAGTTACAGAGAAACTGCAGTGCAGGCAGACAATAAGGTACAAGGGCCACGACAAGGAAGATTGTGAGGTCAAGAGTTGATCTTATTGTAGAGGATGTCCATTTAATTGTCTTATAACAGTGGGATAGAAGCTGTCCTTGAGCCTGGTGGTCAGTCTTATAGTTTGCAACTTCAAAACATTAAACTAATTCAAAGAAACACATGGGAGTCCAAAAATATGGGTGTTGTTCAAATTTACTTTAAGCCAGCTGTGCACGTATCATGTGGTAACATGATGACTTTTGAAATTAATGTATTTTTACATATAACCTGTAATTAATTACTTAGATGAGTGAGAATGCTTAATCAACCAATGTGTACAATATTATTCAAATATTGAAATATTAGATACACAACAGTCAGTTTCTGTCCTACTCCTATAAGACTATTGAAGAGTTCCTGTTGGATTCTTGACCTCATCATCTACCTTGTTATGATCTTGCACCTTATGATCATCTCCACTTTTCCTGTAGGTACTATTCAATTTTGTATTGTTCTGACATCCTCCCCCTTCTTTTTTGGTCCTGATGAAAGGTCTCGGCCCGGAAGATCGACTGTTTATTCATTTCCATAGATTCTCCCTGACCTGATGTGTTCCTCCAGCATTTTGTTTGTGTTACTATGGATTTCCAGCATCGGCTCAGTTTCTCGTGTTTGTGTTATTGTTTTACCTTGTTCTACCTCAATATCCTTTGTATTGGGTCTGGGGTGGCATGGTGGCGTTGTGGTTAGCACAATGCTCTACAGTACTGGCGACACGGGTTCAATTCTTGCTGTCGCCTGTAAGGAGTTTGTATGTTCTCCCAGTGACCATGTGGATTTCCTCCAGGTACTCAGGTTTTCTCCCACAGTCCAAAGACATACCAGTTAATAGGTAATAGGTCATTGTAAATTGTCCTGTGATTGGGCTAGGATTATATCAGGGGTTGCTGAGTGGCAAGTGGCTCCAAGGGCCAGAAGGGCCTATTCAAAGTTCAAAGTACATTCATTATCAAAGTATGTACACTATATACAACCTTGAGATTCGTCTCCTAACAGGCAGCCACGGAACAAGGAAACCCAAAAGGACCCATTAAAGAAAAGACCATCAAACACCCAATGTGCAGGGAGAAAAAAAGAATTCTACAAGCAGTAAAAGTTATCCATGCTATACCTCATTCTGATCTGTATGAAGAATAAGCACGACAAGCTTTCCACTGTATTTCAGCAATGTGACAAAATAAACCAATTTCAATTCCAATTTGACCTTTGACATGATTGGGTCAACTAAAGAAAAGAGATGATGGAACAAGTGCTGACGGCGGTGACCTCTGCTCTTACTGAGGGGTTGTGACCTCCACAGGACTGCCTTGTGCTCCTTTCAGCCTGCAGTGCCTCCGGCTCTACCAGCTCGGAATACAGATAGTGGTCGGTCACCAAGGCAACACAATGGTTGGGGGGAGAGAGTGGAAAACGCGAGCAAAAATAAAACTTCATCTCGTCTCCCTTGGCCCCTGAGATTTAAAGCTGCTGTCAGCTGGCGAGGAGCTATATTTAGAGCAGCGTCTGTGCAGAGTGTTTTTATTCATGAGCTGTACGCAGAATACGACATGCTCCTCGATTCCGTCATCTCTTCTGAGCAGGTTCAGATTCTGCTCGCTCTTGGAGCTGGCCGGCATCATACCTGCACTTCTGACTATGCTTGTAGATCAAAGTTCAAAGTAAATTTTATCATCACAGTACATACATGTCTCCATATACAAACCTGAGGCTCATTTTCCTGTGGGCACACTCAGTAAATCTATAGAATAGTAACTATAACAGGATCAATGAAAGATCAGCTAGAGTGCAGAAGACAACAAACTGTGCAAATGCAACTAAAATAAATAGCAATAAATAACAAGAATATGAGATAATGAGATAAAGAGTCCTTACAGTGAGATCATTGGTTGTGGGAACATCTTAGAGGATGGGCAAGTGAGTGTATTTATCTCCTTTTGTTCAAAAGTCTGATGGTTGAGGGGAGTAACTGTTCTTGAACCTGGTGGTGAGAGTCCTGGGGTTCTTGTTCCTTTTATCTGATGCAGCAGTGAGAAGGGAGTCTGGTCTGGGTGGTGGGGATCCCTGATGATGGATGCTGCTTTCCTACGACAGTGCTTCATGTAAGAGTGCTCAATGGTTGGTTAATATAGGAGAGAATTAATTCTAATTAACGATGACCAGACCGGTGTGGACTGAGCCACACTCACTTCCCATAATTCCCCAACTCATGCCCCCAACACGATACTCTACTCAAGTCTCAGAGTTATAGAGCATAGGAAGTAAATCCTTCAGCCTATCTCATCCCAATTGCCTACATTTGTCCTACATCCTCTAACCCTTTCCTTTCCACAAACCTCTCTAAATGTCTACTAGGTGTTTGGGGTTGAGTGGGATTTGGGACCAGCCATGATAGAATGGTGCAGCAGACTCAATGGGCTGAAAGTCCTAATTCTGCTCCTATGTCTTATGGTCTTAAATTGGACTCACTTCAACCACCACCTCTGGCAGCTCTTTCCATATCCCCCCCACCCTCTGTGTGAAAAACTAACCCCACCCGCAGGCCCCCTTTAAATCTCCCTCCCCCTCCCCTTAAACTGATGCAATGAGACAATAATCAGAATCAGGTTTAACTTAGAACACAATAGTACAGCACAGTACAGGCCCTTCGGCCCACAATGTTGTGCCAAACCTTAAACTCTGCCTCCCATATAACCCCCCACCTTAAATTCCGCCATATACCTGTCTAGTAACATCATTGGCATATGTTGTGGAGTTTGTTAATGTCGTAGTAGCAGCACAATGCAATACATGATAATAGAGAAAAAATGTTCATGGGTTCAGTGTCCATTCAGAAATCGGTTGGCAGAGTGGAAGAAACTGTTCCTGAATCGCTGAGTGTGTGTCTTCAGGCTTCTGTACCTCCTCCCTGAAAGTAGCAATGAGAAGAGGGCATGACCTGGGTGATGGGGGTCCTTAATGATGGAAAGTGCCTTTCTGAGACATCGCTCCTCAAAGATGACCTGGATGCTGGGGAGGTTAATGCCCATGATAGAGCTGACTGAGTTTACAACTCTCTGCAGCTTATTTCAATCCTGTGTAGTAGCCACTACCTCCCACACCAGACAGTGATGCAGCCAGTTGGAATGCTCCCCATGGTACATCTGTAGAAATTTGCGAGTATTTAGGAGCAGAAGACCATATGACATAGGAGCTGAATTAGACCATTCAGCCCACCGAGAGTCATGGTGGGTGCTGACAGATGACCTAACCCAGTTGCGGAGGAATGACAGACTCCCATGTTGTGACAGAAACAGGAGTTTATTCACAGGAATTCCAACCACGTCGGTGACTTCACCAAGCGACAGCACGAGACAAATAATTCTACACACACACCTCCCCCCCCCCCCCCCCCCCCCAGCGATGAGCGCTAAACAAGTCCCCTTCAAGACCATTAGACAGTGGAGCAGAATTAGGCCATTTGGCCCATGGAGTCTGCTCCACCACTCCTCCATCATGGCTGATCCAATTTTCCTCTCAGCCCCAATCTCCTGCCTTCTCCCCGTATCCCTTCATGCCCAGATCAATCAGGAATCTATCAAGCTCTGCCTTAAATATAAAGACTTGGTCTACACAGCTGCATTGCGGCAATGAATTCCACAGATTCACCACTCTCCAGCTAAAGTAATTCCTTATCTCTGTTCCAAAAGGCCAGCCCTCTATTCTGAAGCTGTGTCCTCTGGTCTTAGATTCTCCCACCATAGGAAACATCCTCTTCACATCCACTTTATCAAGGCCTTTCACCATTCAAACAACACACACAAAATGCTGGAGGAACTCGGCAGGCCAGGCAACATCTATGGAAAAAGAGAACAGTTGATATTTTGGGCCGAGGGACATTTGGCAGGACTGGAAAAAAAGGGATGATGAGCAGATTTAAAAGGTGGGGCAGAGGAGAGAGAGAAAAACACAAGATTATAGGTGAAAACAGGAAGGGGAGGGATGAAGTAAAGAGTTGGGAAGTTGATTGGTAAAAGAGATACATGGCTGGAGAAAGGGGAATCTGATAGGAGAGGACAGAAGGCCATGGGAGAAAGGAGAGGGGAGGAGCACCAGAGGGAGGCAATGGACAGGCAAGGAGAAAAGATGAGAGAGGGAAAAGGGGATGGGGAATGGTAAAGGCGGGGGGCATTTCCAGAAGTTTGAGAAATTGATGTTCCTGCCATCAGGTTGGAGGCTACCCTGATGGAACATCAGACATTGTGCCTCCAACCAGAGTGTGGCCTCATCACAACAGTAGAGGAGGCCATGGATTGACATATTGGAATGGGAATGGGATGTGGAATTAAAACGGGTGGCCACTGGGAGATCCCATTTCTTCAGAGCATCAGTGCTCAGTGAAACGGTCTCCCACTCTACATCAGGTCTCACTGATATACAGGAGACCACACCAGGAGCACCAGACACAGTCAATGACCCTAACAGACTCACAGGGTGAACACCTTATATTCCATCTGGGTAGCCTCCAACCTGATGGCAGGAACATCGATTTCTCAAACTTCTGATAATGGTTCCCCCACCCCCTTCCCCATTCCCTTTTCCCTCTCTCACCTTATCGCCTTGCCTGCACATCACTGCCCTCTGGTGCTCCTCTCTGCTTTTCCAGCATCTGCAGATTTTCTCCTCTTTGTGCTTTCACCATTCAATACGTTTCAGTGAGGTCACCCCTCATTCTTCTGAATTTTCATGAATACAAGCCCAGAGCCTTCAATCACTCTTCATATGACAAGCCATTCAATCCTGGCTTTAAATGCTCACAATGCAAAAACCCGTACCTGTCACAATTAACGACAAGATTAAGCAGAAAGCACAAGGATTTAACAACTCCTTAAGACAACAATTAGTAAGTACAGGTGCTTGAGAAGGCTAACGCTCTACGGCAAGCCACAGTGGTCCTCAGGACCCATGACAATCTAGTAAGCTCTGCTTGGCAGACTTAAGCCATTTGGCCCTTTTAAGGCAATCTGAGGGGGAAGTTCTTCACTCAGAGGGCGGTCCTTTCTTGTTTGATGGCTCCTTTCCTGTTCCTGTTGGCATTAAAATGGATTATGAAACAGACAAATAAAGAAGGAAATGGAATCCAGTGGACTATGTGGCAGCAACCTGATGACCTAGAGGTTACAGATGACATCATCCTACTGGATAGCTCTAACCAACAGATGTAAGAAAAGTCAGCACTGTCAACCACTAAGGCAAAACATAACTGCACCAGCAACAGACCCACAGTGATGAGAGATATACCCCTGGAAGAAGTGACTTCCTTTGTCTATCTTGGAAGCATTGTGAGTGTATATGGTGGAATGGATGAGGATGCCAAAGCCAGGATCAGCAAGGCCAGAGTAGTTTTCAACATCTTGCAGAAAGTGTGGACATACAGAGTCATATCAAGGAAAACCAAAATCAGAATTGTCAACTCAAATGTTAAAACTGTGGTCCTCTGCAGCTCCGAAACCCGGAGAACAACAATGAAGACACTATAAAAACTGCAGGCTTTCATCAACTGGTGCCTGAGATGGATCCTAATCATCTGATGGACTGACCAGACACTTTGGAAAAACCCCAACCAGGAATCCATGGAGATAGAAATACGCAAACGGAAATGGAGTGGATTGGCTGCTCCTCGAGGAAGCCAACCAACAGCATCACCGGGCAGGCGTTAAAACGGAATCCCCATGGAAAGAGGAGAAAGGGATGTCCAAAAAACACGCGGAGAGATGTCAGAATCAGAATCAGGTTTATTATCACCTGTATGTGTCGTGAAATTTGTTATCTTAGCAGTAGCAGTTCAATGCAATACATAATATAGAAGAGAAGAAGAAAAAAATGATAATAATAAATTAATTAATTATAGTATATGTATATTGAATAGATAAAAAATCATGCAAAAACAAAAATAATATATATTTAAAAAGTGAGGTAGTGTTCACGGGTTCAATGTCCATTTAGGAATCGGATGGCAGAGGGGAAGAAGCTGTTCCTGAATCGCTGAGTCTGTGCCTTCAGGTTTCTGTACCTCCTACCTGATGGTAACAGTGAGAAAAGGGCATGCCCTGGGTGCTGGAGGTCCTTAATAATTTTTGCTGCCTTTCTGAGACACCGCTCCTCAAAGATGTCCTGGGTACTTTGTAGGCTAATGCCCAAGATGGAGCTGACTAAATTTACAACCCTCTGCAGCTTCTCCCGGTCCTGTGCAGTAGCCCCCCCCCCCACCCCCGTCCCGCACCAGACAGTGATGCAGCCTGTCAGAATGCTCTCCACGGTACATCTTTAGAAGTTTTTGAGTGTCTTTGTTGACATGCCAAATCGCTTCAAACTCCTAATGAAGTAAAGTCGCTGTCTTGCCTTCTTTTTAGTTACATTGATATGTTGGGACCAGGTTAGACCCTCAGAGATCATGACACCCAGCAACTTGAAACTGCTCACTCTCTCCACTTCTGATCCCTCTATGAGGATTGGTATGTGTTCCTTCGTCTTACCTTTCCTGAAATCCACAATCAGCTCTTTCGTCTTACTAACATTGAATGCAAGGTTGTTGCTGCGACACCATTCCACTAGTTTGTATAACTCACTCCTGTACGCTCTCTCATCTCCATGTGAGATTCTACCAACAATGGTTGTATCATCAGCAAATTTATAGACGGTATTTGAGATATGCCTAGCCACACAGTCATATGTATACAAGAGTAGAGCAGTGGGCTAAGCACACACCCCTGAGGTGCACCAGTGTTGATCATCAGTGAGGAGGATATGTTATCACCAATCCGCACATATTGTGGTCTTCCAGTTAGGAAGTCGAGGATCCAATTGCAGAGGCCCAGGTTCTGCAACTTATCAATCAAGATTGTGAAAATGATGGCGTTAAATGCTGAGTTATAGTCGATGAACTGCATCCTGACATAGGTGTTTGTGTTGTCCAGGTGGTCTAAGGCTGTGTGAAGAGCCATTGAGATTGCATCTGTCGTAGACCTATTGTGGCTGAAATCAGACCACAAGGACAATCTTGGTCCACTCTCCATAAACTGGCTCAGAACAGCGGATGATGGAGAAGGGAGGTCATCGATGACCCATGCTCCACTGAGAGCTAAGGACCCAGAGAAAGAAGTGTTGCAGTGTGTAATACTCTGCCCCTGGGGAGCTTAAGCCTAGACAATGCTGTCAACGTCTGCATGAATATCTATCACACACGCCTCCCTCTATTTATGCATCAGAATCAGAACCAGGTTTCATATCATCAGCAGGTGTTGTGGAACTTTTTGACTTAGCAGCAGCAGTACAATGCAATACATGATCATTAGAAAAAATCTATTACTTTAAGTATATATATGTATATTAAATAGTTAGATTAAAAATAGCACTAAACAGAAATAATATATAAAAAAAGTGAGGTAGTGTCCATGGGTTCAATGTCCACTCAGAAATCAGATGGCAGAGGGGAAGAAGCTGTTCCTGAATCACTGAGTGTGTGTCTTCAGGCTTCTGGACCTCCTTCCTGATGGTAACAATGAGAAGAGGGCAAGTCCTGGGTGACGGGGTGATGGGGGACCTTAATAATGGACTCAGCCTCGTTGATGACTAATTTTACAACTTTCTGTAGCTTCTTTCAGTCCTGTGTGGTAGCATCGCATCCGCCCATACCAGACGGTGATGCAGCCTATCAGAATGCTCTCCATGGCACATCTATGGAAGTTTTTGAATGTTTTAAGTGACATAACAAATCTCCTCAAACTCCGACTGAAATATAGCCGTAGTCTTGCTTTCTTTATAGCTGCATCGATATGTTGGGACCAGATTAGGTCCTCAGAGATCTTGACACCCAGGAACTTGAAATTCCTCATTCTCTCCACTTCTGATCCCTGTATGAGGATTGGTTCTCGTTCTCTTGACTTGCCCTTCCTGAAGTCCAGAATCAGCTCTTTCGTTTTACTGACACTAGGTGCAAGGTTGTTTCTGTGACACCACTCCACTAGCTGGCATACCTTGCTCCTGTACATCCTCTCGTCTCCAACTGAGATTCTACCATCTGGTAGGATGGTATGTAGTGCCTTCAAAGGGGCTACTGTCATGTCAGAATTGAAGTAAACTCAGGTGAGGCCAGAGTTCTGTAAACGTATTCCTCTCCTTAGCCAGCCTCAGTCACTCAGCCAACTTCACCACAGGACAGCCACAGGTGGGAGCTGAGTGTCTGGTGGGGACCGAAGGTGAATCAGTTGTCCCAAGGTACTACCCCTTCCTGGACACCCTTTGCACCCCATAACACGGACTAATAAGATAGTATTCACCGGATTGATAGACCATTCAGAAATCTGATAGCAGTCAGGAAGATACTTTTCCTAAAATGTTGAGTGTGGGTCTTCAGGCTTCTGGACCTCCTCCCTGAAGGTAGCAATGAAAAGAGGGCATGTTCCAGATGGCAAGGGTCCTTAATAATGGATATTGCATTCTCAAAGCACTGCCTGAAGATGGATTATTGTCATTTCCAGTACACAAGTGCGAAAGAGAACAAAATAATTGTTACTCTGGATCTAATGCAGCACAAAAAAAACACAGTAAGATAAAAAGACAACAATTTTCAATGTTTAAGGGAAGTTTGGATGTACATGGATGGGAGAGGTATGGTCCCGGTGTAGGCTGATGTGAGTAGACGGTTTAAATGGTTCAGCACAGACCAGATGGGCTGAAGGGCCTGTTTCTGTGCTGTACTTTTCTATGACACCGACTCCAATAATAAAAGAACACTGATATATATAGATATAAGATACTTATACACAGAGATTGATTGTATGCCCATAAAGAGATGGAGGGTATGTATACGTGTGTCAGTATGTAAGCTGACTCTGACAGGAAATGATAAAGTAGTGGTGGTTGGGGGTGAGGAGTGACTTAGTGTGTGGAGGTGTTGATCAGCCTTACTGCTTGGGGGAAGTAACGGTTTTTGAGTCTGGTGGTTCTGATATGGATGATTTGTAGCCTCCTCCCTACAGGGAGTGAGACAAACAGCCCATGAGCAGGGTAGGTGGGGTGCTTCGTGACGTTACTGGTCCTTTCCTGGCACCGTTCTGTACATCTGTCCTTGATGATGGGTAGGCCGGTGCCGGTGATGCACTGGGCGTTTTTGGCTACCTGTTTCCTGTCGGCCGCAGAGCAGTTTCCGTACCGAGCAGCAATGCAGCAACGCACCTGTAAAATGATGCGAGTATGGATGTGCAAAGTCCAGCTCTCTTCGGCTTCCTCAGAAATGAGAGGTTTTCATGATTATGAAGAGCATGTGACGAGAATGTTTTGGACCCAAACGCTGGAGTATCTGAAGCAAGGATCAAGACACGGGATCAAACTGGATCGAGAACCAAGCACAAAACAACCGCTAGGCGATATCACGAGTAGGGTTTACGATTGAGCACCAAACCTTAGCTCAGGTGCTCTTTAAATACTCAATTCTTGGCGCCCGAATCATGGCCGTCAATTAGCGAGACCGTCCTGAAACCTCAAAAGGGCTGTGCCAGCTGTCCACACTCCGGAGAGATAGAGCGTCTAAATCCCAGGAGCTGGATTAAAATCCAGAATGTGCTCTGGGACCATGAGAGGCTGTGGGAGATGTGCAGTCACAGGAGCTTGCAATTGTTCACACTGCTGCCGGTGTAAAGAGGGGCATGAGTGATATGAGTTCTCCCGAAGTCAATAACCATCTCCTTTGTCTTGTTGACATTGAGGAAGAGGTTAGTTGCCTGACACCAGGCCTTGAGCTCTTCCTCCCCCTCTCTGTCGGCCATGGTTATTGGTAATGAGCCCCACTACTGTCATTTCGTGACATCTGTGAGTGATGATAAACCTGATTCTGATATGGGTCTCTGTGTGGACTGTGATTGGGAAGGGGGCCAGGAGAGGGGAACCATGGTTGGGAAAAGGGGAATGGAGAGGGAGAGAGCAGAACACACCAGAGAGACATTCTGTAATGATCATAAACCAATTGTTTGGGAGCAAATTGCCTTGCCTGTTGTTTCAAGGCTGGGTGTGTATCCATGTCACCACCCCTGGCACTCCTTCTCTGCCACCTGTCCCACACCCCTCCTGTAGCGCTTCACCCTTGCCATTCCCAACATCTTTTGCTCCTGCCAGATTTACAAATTTGCTCTCCGCTCCCCAGTACTGTACAGTACCCTAGCTATATATATATATATATATATATATATATATATATATATATATATATACATACACCTAAGACTTTTGCACAGTTCTGTATATTGAGAAGACCAAATGTAAAACATTGAATGAAATCAATAGATAGATAGATTAGTTAGTCAGGAGTGTTCACTAATTAATAAGATAGGCAAGTCAATCAGGCAACTGAATTAGCGGACTGATTTGATGAATGAATCCTCAGATTGGGAGAGTTGTTTCATGGTAGAGTTACAGATGGTTTAGGAAAGGTTAGAAGCTCCAGATTCAACAACAACTAGTTTCATTCAATCATTCTATTAACATAGAACATAGACCTTAGAATCTTGTAAGCATCTATCAGATCTCCCCTCAGCCTCTGCCGCTCCAGAGAAAACATCCCAAGTTGATCCAGCCTCTCATGACAGCACATGCCCTCTAAACCAGGCAGTATCCTAGTAAACCTCTTCTGCTCCCTCTCCAAAACCTCAGCATCCCTTCTATAGTGGGGAGACCAAAACTGTATACAATACTCCAGACGTGGCCTAAACAGAGTTTTATAAAGGTGCAACATAACCTCTTGACTTTTGAATTCAATGTCTCAACTAATAAAAGCAAGCATTCCATAAGCTTTCTTAACCACTCTATTGATCTGTGTAACAACTTTCAAGGAGACATGAACTTGAATTGGACTTTATTTCTTACACCCTTCACACAATAAATAGAACAGTCAATTTAACATAGAATACTGTACACTCAAATCAGTGTGAGCTCATCAGTCTGATGGCCTGGTGGAAGAAGCTGTCCTGGAGCCTGTTGGTCCTGGCTTTTATGCTGCGGTACTGCTTCCCAGATGGTAGCAGCTGGAATAGATTGTGGTTGGGATGACTTGGGTCCCCAATGATCCTACGGGCCCTTTTTACACACCTGTCCTTGTAAATGTCCTGAATCATGGGAAGTTCACAACTACAGATGCACTGGGCTGTCCACACCACTCTCTGCAGAATCCTGCGATTAAGGGAGGTACAGTTCCCATACCAGGCAGTAATGCAGCCAGTCAGGATGCTCTCAATTGTGCCCCTGTAGAAAGTTATTAGTATTTGAGGGCCCATACCAAACTTCCTCAACTGAGAGAGTTAGATAGAGCTCTTATAGATAGCAGGGTCAAGGGATATGGGGAGAGGGCAGGAACGGGGTACTGATTGTGTATGATCAGCCATGATCACAGTGAATGGCGGTGCTGGCTAGAAGGGCTGAATGGCCTACTCCTGCACCTACTGTCTATTGTCTATTGTCTGAGGTGAAAGAGGCGCCTGTTGTGCCTTTTTCACCACACAGCTGGTTTGTACAGTCCACATGAGGTCCTCAGTGATGTGGATGCCGAGGAACTTAAAGCTGTTCACCCTCTCAACCCCAGATCCACTGATGTCAATGGGGGTTAGCCCGTCTCCATTCCTTCTGTAATCCACAACCAGCTCCTTTGTTTTTGCGACATTGAGGGAGAGGTTGTTTTCTTGACACCACTGTGTCAGAGAGATGACTTCTTCCCTGTAGGTCACCTCATTATTGTTTGAGATAAAGCCAATCAATGTAATGTCATTGGCAAATTTAAGTAGCAGATTGGAGCTGTGGGTGGTGATACAGGGAGTAAAGGAGGGGACTCAGTACATAGCCCTGCGGGGCTCCTGTACTGAGAGTCTTGAACCAACCTGCAAAACTCTTAATTACTGCCTCAGAGGTAGATAGATAGATAGATAGATAGATACTTTATTCATCCCCATGGGGAAATTCAACATTTTTTTCCCAATGTCCCATACACTTGTTGTAGCAAAACTAATTACATACAATACTTAACTCAGTAAAAATATGATATGCATCTAATCACTCTCTCAAAAAGCATTAATAATAGCTTTTAAAAAGTTCTTAAGTAGTTTACTTAAATACATTAAATACAATCAACCCCGGCACTTTAACATATCTTACTCCTGGCAGTTGAATTGTAAAGCCTAATGGCATTGGGGAGTATTGACCTCTTCATCCTGTCTGAGGAGCATTGCATCGATAGCAACCTGTCGCTGAAACTGCTTCTCTGTCTCTGGATGGTGCTATGTAGAGGATGTTCAGGGTTTTCCATAATTGACCGTAGCCTACTCAGCGCCCTTCGCTCAGCTACCGATGTTATACTCTCCAGTACTTTGCCCACGACAGAGCCCGCCTTCCTTACCAGCTTATTAAGACGTGAGGCGTCCCTCTTCTTAATGCTTCCTCACCAACACGCCACCACAAAGAAGAGGGCGCTCTCCACAACTGACCTATAGAACATCTTCAGCATCTCACTACAGACATTGAAAGACGCCAACCTTCTAAGGAAGTACAGTCGACTCTGTGCCTTCCTGCACAAAGCATCTGTGTTGGCAGTCCAGTCTAGCTTCTCGTCTAACTGTACTCCCAGATACTTGTAGGTCTTAACCTGCTCCACACGTTCTCCATTAATGATCACTGGCTCCATATGAGGCCTAGATCTCA
>NC_133129.1:87366508-87496508 GCF_048418815.1 Hemitrygon akajei | reverse complement strand
CTCTCTGCACATTGGATGTTTGGCATTTTTAATGAATTCTTTTGGGTTTCTTTGTTTTGTGGTTGCCTGTAAGGAGACAAATCTCAAAGGTGTACAAGGTATACATTCCTTAATAATAAATGACCTTTGAACTTTTGATCGACTCCATTTTAGCTCCCAGAGCAATCGCTTTCCCTGTTATATTTCCCTGTAACCTGCTCCACATTTCCATTAATTCCTCCCATTTCTACCCCTCTCCCACACAGTTCTCTGTACTGCCTGTTACACTGCTGGCGTTTAGAGCAGCAGTGAAGGTCCTCCATCTCTGGTGGTGTTCAGGGCTTCCTTCATTGTGTCAGTAGCTTCCCCTCAGTTTTCACTACTGTCAGTCATGCAAGCTCTGGGTGGAGACTCAGGAACAGCATCGCACTCAGATGTAGAAAGATTCTTCATTGCCGTTTCTGTAACAACTTTGTTTGACCAGTCAGGATTGTTAGGCCTGAGCTAAAGCCCTGAATCTGGAGGACCGGTGGACACTTTTAGTCTGGCCTCTACCTTTGACCTACCAAGAGCCAAAGTACAAGGCCTTGACTCCAGCCAACATAGCTCTCGGGGTCACTGAGGCGTGTAAACCTCCAAAGCACAACAAGATTCGCCCATGCAACTAAGGCTGGTTAGTATTCAAGGACTCAGCAGCTAACCTCGATGAGTATGCCTCGGCTGTCATGACTCTCGGTTTCTTTTTGCATGACCTTACTTTCCCTTTTCTATATTGTATTATGATTTATAATTTAAATTTTTATTCTATTTACTGTCGATTTGTACTCCAGGGAGCGCGAAGCGCAGAATCAAATATCGCTGTGATGATTGTACACTCTGGTATAAAGTAAAACTAAAACTAAAGGAGGGGCAATTTACAGCATGTCATTGGGGTGGTAATTGGCAAACAGGGTGGGGAGCGGGGCAGGTGGAGGGGAACTATGCGGTCCAGGGAGAACGTGCAAACTTCACACACATACACAGCACCGGAGGTCAGAGCTCGGGATTGAACCTGGTTCTCTGGAGCAGGGAGGAAGTGGTTCTACCTGCTGGATGTCCCCAAAACTTGAGCCCAATCAAAACTGAGCAATTTGTCGAGTTTATTGTCACACGCACAAAGTACGCCCAGGTGCAATGGAAGACAAACTTACAGACACAGAGTATTCACAAGAAAAACATCAATTAAACATGAATCAGACACAAATTTTACAAGAAAGAACACAATTAGAAGAAAAAGTGATCTCCATTAAAGTGCAGCATGGTCATAGTGTTGTTATACTGAGCAAGTGATTAGTGGTTGGTTCAAGAACTGAATGGTTGAAGGGAAGGAACACACACACAAAATGCTGGAGGAACTCAGCAGGCCAGGCAGCATCTATGGAAAAGAGTATAGTCCATGTTTCTGGCCGAGACCCTTTGTCCTGCCGAAGGGTTGCGGCCCGAAATGTTGACTGTACTCTTTTCTATAGATGAGTACAGTCAACATTTCGGGCTGCCTGGTCTCCAGCATTTTGTGTGTGCTGCTTGGATTTCCAGCATTTGCAGATTTTCTCTTGTTTGTCGTTGAAGGGAAGTAGCTGTTCTTGAACCTGATGGTGTGGGACTTCAGGTTTCTGTACCTCCTGGCCAATGGGAGCTGTGAGAAGATGGTGTGGCATGGATGGTGGGGATCTTTGATGATGGATATTGTCTTCTGTAGGCAGTGTCTTTACCTAGTGCAGGGGTTCACAACTGTTTTTATGCCATTAACTGAGGGGTCTGTGGACCCCAGGATGGGAACCCCTGATTCCACCCCTAAACTATTGTGTTCCACCCCTGAACTATTGATGTTCTAGAAGCTGGAGGTGTGGGTCTTCAGGCTCCTGCAACCTCCTAGATCCAGTGACATTGTGGAGAGGAGGGTCAAGATCACCAATAGTTAAAGTGGAGTTTCATAGCCTGGAAGCCCAATTGATAACATCTATCTCGTGATGTTGTGTCTCATCTTTAAACTGATTTCCAAAGAGAGGTGTGAAACCCCAAGCCTTCCCACAGCAGATGGTTGTTGCAATTCCCTGAGCTGCAACTCTCTTCCAAGCTGCGTTTGATCAACGTCCTCCAGGCAATCTATCAGCTGTTATAGCCTGGCAGCTTCCTGCCCTCTTGCAAGCCCCGATAGTGATAAAGGGCTGGTTTTTACACAGCATCTGAGCTTCAGTCGTAATAGATCTTCAAGCCCAACATTTCTACACCTTGTACGTTTATATCGATCTGTCTTTCTCCGTCAGTCTTGACGAACATCCTATCCTGATGAGTTATTGTAACTGAGGCTTCACAGGAACAAAGTTCAAATAGGTTTTTGGAGCCATAAAGTCAGATTCAAACAAGCCTTCGGCCCACTGAGCCTGTGCCGAACATCAGTGACCCCTGACTGCCGATCGTATGAGGAGAGTTTGATGCTTCTGGAACTGTACTCACTGGATTTTAGAAGAATGAGGAGGGGATTTCATTGACACCTACCGAATATTGAAAGGCTTGGTTGGAGTGGAGGTTTTCCTATAGTGGGGGAGTCTTGGACCAGAGGGCACGGAGACAGCCTCCTTTAGAACAGAGATGAGGAGGAATTTCTTTGGCCAGAGAGTGGTGAATCTGTTGAATTTGTTGCCATGTTCCTCTGTGGAGGCTGAGTCATTGGGTGTGTTTAAAGTGGAGGTTGATATGTCCTTGACTAGTCAGGGCATCAGAGGTCGTGGAGAAAAGCCAGGAGAATGGTGTTGAGAGGAACAGTAAGTCAGCCATGATGGAATGGTGGAGCAGACTTGATGGGCCAAATGGCCTACTTCTGCTCCTATGTCGTATGGACAATCCCATTTCATTCTCCCAACATTCTCACTGACCCCCAGATCCCACCCCACAGCAGCCGATTAACCCACCAACACCGTATGTCGTTGGGATGTGGCAGGGCCTGGGGAAACCTACACAGTCACAGGGAGAATGTGCAGACTGCGCGCGCACACACACACACACACACACACACACACACACACACACACACACACACACACACACACACACACACACACACACACACACACACACACACCGCACCCCCCCCCCCCCCCCCCCACGATATCACGATCAAACCCCAGGCTCTGGAGCTGCTGGACAGAATTAGTGAGGAAACTCAGCACGAGGTTAATGGGGGATCTGTGAATCTGGGAGGGGCAATAATGCTCACTGTATCTAACTACAGAAACCCTTGAAGAACGGTACCTTGGAAGATTTGGAGGATCAAAGGGAGGATCAACAGATTCAAAGAGATATACAATATGGAAACAGACCCTTTGGCCCAACTCATCCGTGCCGACCAAATGGCTTCCTGTGCTGGCCCCATTTTCTTTTGTTGATTCTTATTGTATGAATCCTTTCCTATCATGTATCTGCCCAGATATTTCTTAAACTGTATCTGCCTCTACAATTCCCTGGCAGCTTGCTCCATACACCCACCAGACTCCGTGTGGAAAACTTTCTCCTCATGTTCCCTTTAAATCTCTCCCCATCTGACCTCAAACATTTGCCCTTCCTGAGGAAAAAGACTGTGACCATCCCTCATGATTATATAACTCTCTGTGAAGCCTGCATCAGAATCAGATCAGGTGTAATATCACTGGCATAAGTCATGACATTTTTTAACTTTATGGCAGCAGTACAATGTAATACGTAATAATAGAAAGAACTGTGAATTACAGTAAGTATATACAGTGGCAGGCAAAAGTTTGGGCACCACTGGTCAAAATTTCTGTTACTGTGAATAGCTAAGCGAGTAAAAGATTACCTGATTTCCAAAAGGTATAAAGTTAAAGATGAAACGTTTCTTTAATACTTTAAGCACGATTATTTTTCTATTTCCATCTTTTACAGTTTCAAAATAACAAAAAAGGAAAAGGGCCCGAAGCAAAAGTTTGGGCACCCTGCATGGTCAGTACTTAGTAACACCCCCTTTGGCAAGTATCACAGCTTGTAAACACTTTCTGTAGCCAGCTAAGAGTCTTTTAATTCTTGTTTGAGGGATTTTCACTCATTCTTCCTTACAAAAGGCTTCTAGTTCTCTGAGATTCTTGGGCCGTCTTGCATGCACTGCTCTTCTGAGGTCTATCCACAGATTTTCGATGATGTTTAGGTCAGGGGACTGTGAGGGCCATGGCAAAACCTTCAGCTTGTGCCTCTTGAGGTAGTCCATTGTGGATTTTGAGGTATGCTTAGGATCATTATCCTGTTGTAGAAGCCATCCTCTTTTCATCTTCAGCTTTTTTACAGATGGTGTGATGTTTGCTTCCAGAATTTGCAGGTATTTAATTGAATTCATTCTTCCCTCTACCAGTGAAATGTTCCCCATGCCACTAGCTGCAACACAAGCCCAAAGTATGGTAGATCCACCCCTGTGCTTAACAGTTGGAGAGGTGTTCTTTTCATGAAATTCTGCACCCTTTTTTCTCCAAACATACCTTTGCTCATTGCAGCCAAAAAGTTCTCTTTTAACTTCATCAGTCCACAGGACTTGTTTCCAAAAAGCATCAGGCTTGTTTAGATGTTCCTTTGCAAAATTCTGATGCTGAATTTTGTGGTGAGGACGCAGGAATGGTTTTCTTCTGATGACTCTTCCATGAAGGTCATATTTGTGCAGGTGTCGCTGCACAGTAGAACAGTGCACCACCACTCCATAGTCTGCTAAATCTTCCTGAAGGTCTTTTGTAGTCAAAAAGGGGGTTTTGATTTGCCTTTCCAGCAATCCTACGAGCAGTTCTCTCGGAAAGTTTTCTTGGTCTTCCAGACCTCAACTTGACCTCTACTGTTCCTGTTAACTGCCATTTCTTAATTACATTACGAACTGAGGAAATGGCTACCTGAAAATGCTTTGCTATCTTCTTATAGCCTTCTCCTGCTTTGTGGGCATCATTTATTTTAATTTTCAGGGTGCTAGGCAGCTGCTTAGAGGAGCCCATGGCAGCTGATCATTGGGACAAGGTTTGAGGAGTCAGGGTATTTATAAAGCTTTGAAATTTGCATCACCTGGCCTTTCCTAATGATGACTGTGAACAAGCCATAGCCCTAACAAGCTAATTAAGGTCTAAGACCTTGGTAAAAGTTATCTGAGAGCTCAAATCTCTTGGGGTGCCCAAACTTTTGAATGTTGCTCCTTTCCTTTTTTTTCATTCTAAAATGGTACAAAACAAAAATAATACACTAATCTTGCTTAGAATGTCGAAAAGAATGTTTCGTCTTAAACTTTATGATTTCTGGAGATCAGTTCATTTTCTACTCACTTAGCTATTCACAGTAACAGAAATTTTGACCAGGGATGCCCAAACTTTTGCATGCCACTGTATATATTAAATAGTTAAATTAAATAAGTAGTACAAAAATAGAAATAAAAAAGTAGAGAGGTAGTGTTCAGGGGTTCAATGTCCATTGGGAAATCGGATGGCAGAGAGGAAACTGTTCCTGAATTGTTGAGTATGTGTCATCATGCTTGTGCACCTACTTCCTGGTGGTAGCAATGAGAAGAGGGCATGAGGATCTTTAATGATGGATGCCGCCTTTTTGAGGCATCGCTCCTTGAAGATGTCCGGGATACTATGGAGGCTAGAGCCCATGATGGAGCTAACTTTCTGCAGCTTATTTTGATCCTGTGCAGTAGCACCCCCCTTCCCACATACCGGATGGTGATGCAACCAGTTAGACTGCTTTCCACAGTACTTCTGTAGAAATCTGCGAGTGTCTTTGGTGACATTACAAATCTCCTCAAACTCCTAATGAAATGTAGCTGCCCTCACGTCTTCTTTGTAACTGCATCAATACGTTGGGTCCAAGATAGATCCTCAGAGATACTGATACCCAGTAACTTCTGATCTCTCCATGAGGACTGCTGTGTGTTCCTTCACCTTACCCTTTCTGCAGATCACAATTAATCCTATGGTCTTACTGACGACACCACTCAACCAGCTGTAGTAGGGCAGCTACAACTGGACACAGTTTTCTGGGTGTGGTCTCACCAACATTTTGGAACTGCCTTCCAAAACTAGAAGAGAAATTCTTTAACTCCATCCCTCCTATAATACTCTCTAATCATTTTACATGCATCAATTGGATTTATCCTTAATCTTCTGAAGCTAATGAAATCCACAACCAGGCTGAAGCTAGGCTGCTTTACAATTTAACTCCTAATCGTTCGTTCATTATGTGCCATGTAGGTCATGGAGGATCATGGTCTTTCTATGACCATGATTGCTCTTGGCAAATTTTTCTATAAAGGTGGTTTGCCACTGCCTTCTTCTGGGCCGTGTCTTTACAAGACGGGTGACCCCAGCCAGTATCAACACTCTTCAGAGATTGTCTGCCTGGCATCAGTGATCATATAACCAGCTCTTGCCACTCATACAACATCCACCACCTGCTCCTGTGGCTTCACATGGCCCCGATCAGGAGATAGGTCTCCTCCGAAGGTAGTGTAAGGGGCTTGAGGATCACCCTCGGGCAAGTTGTAGCAGCTGCTTAGCCTCAGATGGCTGTGGAGGCTGAGTCATTGGGTATATTTAAGGTGGAAGTTGATAGGTGCTTGATTAGTCAGGGCAGAAAAGGATACGGGGAGAAGGAAGGAGTTTGAGGCTGAGAGGGAAAATGGATCAACCATGATGGAAAGGTGGAGCAGACTCAATGGACCAAATGACCTAATTCTGCTCCTTTTCCTTATGGTATTATCTCCTTAATCTCTTTAGATTATTTGAAAGATTGGGGGACTGAGGGCGACAGGCAACTGGCAGAGAATTCTAAATGATTATGAGCTGAGGAAGTGGTTGAGGTGGGTAAAATTGCAAATGCTAAGGGCCATTTGGACAGGTATGTGGAAGGGAGGGGCTTGGAGGGTCATTGGTCAAACATGGGCAACTGAAACTATCAGGGAGGATAGTACAGGAACATTAAGTCCCACATCGCCAGGTTCAGGAAAAGATGTTACCCTCAAACATTAGGCTCCTGAACCAGTGGGGATAACTTCACTCACCTCAATGACTCAACTTTCATATCCTATGAACTTATTCAAGGAATATAAAGAATGTAAGAAGAAACTTAAGAATGAAATTAGAAAAGCTAAAAGAAGATACAAGGTTGCTTTGGCAAGTAAGGTGAAAATAAATCCAAAAGGTTTCTACAGTTATAGTAATAGCAAAAGGATAGTGAGGGATAAAATTGGTCCCTTAGAGAATCAGAGTGGACAGCTATGTGTGGAGCTGAAAGAGATGGGGGAGATTTTGAACAATTTCTTTTCTTTGGTATTCACTAAGGAGAAGGATATTGAATTGTGTAAGGTAAGGGAAACAAGTAGGGAAGTTATGGAAACTATGACGATTAAAGAAGCTTTTAAGGAATATAAAAGTGGATAAATCTCCAGGTCCTGACAGGATATTTCCTAGGACCTTGAGGGAGGTTAGTGTAGAAATAGCAGGGGCTCTGACAGAAATATTTCAAATGTCATTAGAAACAGGGATGGTGCCGGAGGATTGGCATATTGCTCATGTGGTTCCATTGTTTAAAAAGGGTTCTAAGAGTAAACCTAGCAATTATAGGTCTGTCAGTTTGACATCAGTGGTGAGTAAATTAATGGAAAGTATTCTTAGAGATGGTATATATAATTATCTGTATAGACAAGGTCTGATTAGGAACAGTCAACATGGATTTGTGCGTGGAAGGTCATGTTTGACAAATCTTATTGAATTTTTTGAAGAGGTTATGAGGAAAGTTGATGAGGGTAAAGCTGTGGATGTTGTCTATATGGACTTCAGTAAGTCCTTTAACTAGGTTCCGTGTAAGATTCAAAATTAAGATGTGCGTTTCTGAAAGAGGTCTGGGTTAAGGTCAAAGGACAAAGGTGATTTAATTATGTCCGGGGACAAATGTGATTTAATTATGTCTGGGTTAAAGTCTGTAAACAAATGTGATTTAATTATGAATGCAGAAGCCCTGACAAGATTAACTGTTTGTGGAATCATTGAAGTCCTGAGATATGGACTATTGTTTTATAGAAACGTGTAAAAAAACAACTCCAAATATGGAATGGAGTCAGGGAGGGGGGTGGTAAGGAAGTAGGATAAAACCTGCTGCCCTGTAAGGTTCAGGGTTCCCTTCTCTGAGGGGGCCCAGCTCTGCAGAACTGTTAATAAACTTTGTTTCCTTGAATTTGTCTTAAAGCCATTATTCGGGAGCGTGGCTCGTTTCTGACAACTTGGGGGCTCATCCGGGATCCACACTCCAGCCATGAGGGGTGCAAGGAAGGACATTGGAGAAGGTGCACCCTGCCGAGTTTGGCAGTCCCTGATTCCTTGCTCGTCGCCCCGCGCGGCTTGAGCGAGTGATATCCGGCGGACTCAAGGAAACAAAGATGGGTTGTCGAGGCAGTTAGCGATCGAGTAATTTCTGTGCACAGGACCCAGGTAAGAAATTGAATTCCTGTAGAGACGTAGTACACAAGAATCGTGGAGCTGCGGGGTTCCTGCAGGTGGATCCTCCTGTAGAGACGTAGTACACGAGAATTGTGGAACTGCGGGGTTCCTGCAGGTGATTCCTCCTGTAGAGACGTAGTACACGAGAATTGTGGAACTGCGGGGTGCCTGCAGGTGAATTCCTGAGCGATTGCGGGAATACAGGTTCCGGAATTGGACAGGAGTGACCGAGCTGGGTGGGTCACATTCAAATTAAATTCCTGCAGAGACGTAGTGCACGAGAATTGTGGAATTACGGGGTGCCTGAGGGTGGATTGGAACCGGGCAAGTCCTCGAGATGGGGAATAAGGGGTCTAAGAGAGAAAAGGGTAAAGGAAATCCAGGCGCCAATGATGAAAAATACCCCGGTGTACCCCCTGATAGTCCGTTGGGACAGATGTTAGAAAATTGGGATTATGGGAGGCGAAAAGGGAAGTCAAAGAAAAAATGATACAGTACTGTGAATTCTGGTCCCGCCAGCCGATCCAAGGGTCAGCTGTGTGGTGGCCTAAGTTCGGGTCTAGCGAGGATTGGGTACAACAAGCCCTTAATCTGTACATGAATTCAAAACCTAACGTTAAACCCGAAGAAAGTGATTATGCCCTATGCTGGTTACCAACGACAAATAGTTATAAATTGAAAATGATAAATGAAGGGGGACAGAAAAAGAATACATGGGAGGTGCTCGACCACCTGCCGCCCCCATATGTGCCCCCTACCGCTCCGCAAATCGAAGACCCTGAGACGGAGGTTGGCCAACAGCTGATTCGTGTTGAATTTGTATCGAAAGCATGGCCAGATATAAAAAAAACTGGAAAAACTAGAAGATTGGAATACTAAACCCTTAAGTGAACTACTTAGGGAGGCACAGAAAGTGTTTGTAAGAAGGGATGAAGAGAAGCAGAAGACGGCAAGGATAATGGTCCAGACAGTGTGACAAGTAACCGCAGATAGTAGAGAGAGAGACAGGGACCATGGTTGGATCGAGGTAGTAGCCTGGAGCAAGGAGGAGGGCTAAGGAAGGCTTTAAGATGTTTTCATTGCAATGAAGAGGGACACTTCAGGCGCGAGTGCCCCAGATACCGACGGGAAGTGCGCTCGTACGCTATGATGGAAGATGAAGACTAGGGAGGTCGGGGGTTCCACCCCTTGGGGAAGAAAAATCATCGGCAGGAACCCCTGGTAAACTTGAAATTAGGTCCCCAAGGGTGTGACACAACCTTCATGGTCGGCTCAGTCCTGTGAGTTATACGCACTCCAAAGGGCTCTGATAATATTGGAAAAGAGAGTCGGAACTGTATACACTGACTCCAAATACGCCTATGGGATAGTACATACATTTGGGAAGATATGGAAAGAAAGAGGACTGATAACGGCCAGGGGAAAAGGACTGGCACATGAACAAATGATAAGTATGACATTGGAAGCCCTGGCCTTACCGACTGAAATTGCGGTAGTGCATGTACCCGGACACCAAAAAGGATCGACACCTGATGCTGTGGGGAACCGTCTGGCGGACGAGGAGGCCAAACGGGCAGCAGTTGAAGAACCGGTGCAACTCCTGACTTTGATACCAGTGAGAGAAGGACTTACTAAACTGCCTGTGTTTACTCGAATGGAGATTGATAGCATGAACCAACTAGGAGCCCGAAAAGACACTGATGGTAAATGGACGGTCCCTGATGGGATACAGGTACTAAATAAGGAAGTAACCCGCAACATCCTCCAACAGTTGCACCATCAAACCTTCTGGGGAGTACAGGCCATGTGTGATACAATTCTGAGGGACTATGTATGCAAAGGAATATACACACTGGCCCAGCAAGAGGTAACTGGATGTCCGACATGCCAGCGGATAAACAAGAAAGTGATGCGATCTACTCCAAAAGGTGGCCAGCCACTGGCCATGAGACCGTTCCATAGAGTCCAAGTTGACTTTACCGAGCTACCCCCAGTGCAGAGATGGAAGTACCTGTTAGTAATAGTGGATCACTTTACCCACTGGGTGGAAGCATATCCGACTACCAAAGCTGATGCGCCTACGGTAGCCCGGATACTACTTGAGAACATAATCCCCAGATGTGGGATCATGGGGTCCATAGACTCGGACAGAGGGACACACTTTGCCTCCAAGACGCACCAGTTAATTTGTGATGCACTGAGTATCCAATGGAAATACCATACCCCGTGGCATCCCCAGAGTTCGGGATGAGTAGAAAGAATGAACAGCACCCTAAAGGCACAACTGACCAAGTTGATGTTAGAAACCAAACTACCATGGACTAAGTGTCTCCCTATTGCCCTTTTAAGAATACGAACAGCGCCCCGCAAGGACATAGGAATATCCCCATATGAGATGTTGTTCGGACTCCCGTATTGGAATAAGGAGGAAGGGTACCCCACGCAACAAGGGGGTGATATCTTTGTAAGGGACTATTTACTGGCACTATCTCGTTCCTTTGCAGAACTGCGGAAAAAGGGTCTCTTGGCCCAGACTCCGCCGCTCGACTTTGCTTTACATCAGATCGTGCCTGGAGATTGGGTTCTGGTAAGGACCTGGAAGCCGAAGAAGTTACAGCCACAGTGGGAAGGCCCTTTCCAGGTCCTGCTAACAACAGAGGCGGCTGTACGGACAAAAGAAAAAGGGTGGACACACGCATCCAGGGTAAAAGGACCGGTGAAGCCCGAAAGCCGCACTGAGTGGACCTGTGTTCCCGGTGAAGAACCGTTGGTGGTGAAGCTAAAAAGGCAGCAAAAATGAACTCTATGTGGACTGTAACATTATTGACTGTAATATATTTGATTCTATATGTCGGGGAAATTGAAGGGAAATGTGACAAGTGCAGAACCGTGGTACGAGTGGGGCAGAGGGTGTTCCCAGGATCATTTGTGTCCCACTCGCATGTAAATGATCAATGCTATGATCTAAGTAAGAGAGAAGAATGTTGGGAGAATAGTAAACCTTATTACCAAGTTTATAATAAGGGCTACTCAAGGAGATAAAGATGGGCGAGTGGGGTGATAAATGGCCACCAGCTCGCATCATTAAATACTATGGACCAGCAACCTGGGCCCAGGATGGGTCATGGGGATATTGTACACCGATCTATATGTTAAACCGAATTATTAGACTGCAGGCGGTGGTGGAAGTGATAACCAATCAAACGGCACTGGCATTGGAGCTGTTGGCAAAACAGCAGAGTCAGATGCAAACAGCAATATACCAGAACAGGCTGGCTGTGGATTACCTATTGGCCTCTGAAGGCGGGGTATGTGGGAAGTTTAATCTTACAAACTGTTGCCTTAAGATAGACGACAGTGGAAAGGCCGTGTTAAAAATATCCGACAAAAATTCGGAAACTGGCCCACATGCCAGTACAAACCTGGAGATCCCTGGGGAACATGAGTTGGCTAGACGGGCTACTGGGAGGTAGTTGGTGGCGCACCGCTCTCCTAGTAGCAGGCGGGGGTCTAATGATTCTCTTACTTTTGCCGTGTTTGATTCCTTGTATACGAACACTGATCAGGCGCAGTATATTCCAGCTCCAGGCAGTAGCGATATCCCAACATGGGACAAATGAGCTAAAACTTATGCTATTAAAGAAGAAAGTTGGCCCCCCTGGGAGTGAGAGAAATGCTAGCTGAAACGCACATCTTAAAAAGAAAAAGGGTGGTATTGTAAGATTCAAAATTAAGATGTGCGTTTCTGAAAGAGGTCTGGGTTAAGGTCAAAGGACAAAGGTGATTTAATTATGTCCGGGGACAAATGTGATTTAATTATGTCTGGGTTAAAGTCTGTAAACAAATGTGATTTAATTATGAATGCAGAAGTCCTGACAAGATTAACTGTTTGTAGAATCATTGAAGTCCTGAGATATGGACTATTGTTTTATAGAAACGTGTAAAAAAACAACTCCAAATATGGAATGGAGTCAGGGAGGGGGGTGGTAAGGAAGAAGGATAAAACCTGCTGCCCTGTAAGGTTCAGGGTTCCCTTCTCTGAGGGGGCCCAGCTCTGCAGAACTGTTAATAAACTTTGTTTCCTTGAATTTGTCTTAAAGCCGTTATTCAGGAGCGTGGCTCGTTTCTGACATTCCGCATGGAAGGTTAGTTAGGAAGGTTCAATCGTTAGGTATTAACATTGAAGTAGTAAAATGGATTCAACAGTGGCTGGATGGAAGATGCCAGAGAGTAGTGGTGGATAACTGTTTGTCAGGTTGGAGGCCAGTGACTAGTGGTGTGCCTCAGGGATCTGTACTGGGTTCAATGTTGTTTGTCATGTACATTAATGATTTGGATGATAGTAAGTATGCAGATGATACTAAGGTAGGTGGAGTTGTGGATAATGAAGTAGGTTTTCAAAGTTTGCAGAGAGATTTAGGCCAGTTAGAAGACTGGGCTGAACGATGGCAGATGGAGTTTAATGCTGATAAGTGTGAGGTACTACATTTTGGTAGGACTAATCAAAATAGGACATACATAGTAAATGGTAGGGCATTGAAGAATGCAGTAGAACAGAGTAATCTAGGAATAATTTTGCATAGTTCCCTGAAGGTGGAATCTCATGTGGATAGGGTGGTGAAGAAAGCTTTTGGTATGTTGGCCTTTATAAATCAGAGCATTGAGTATAGGAGTTGGGATGTAATGTTAAAATTGTACAAGGCATTGGTAAGGCCGAATTTGGAGTATTGTGTATAGTTCTGGTCACTGAATTATATGAAAGATGTCAACCAAATAGAGAGAGTACAGATAAGATTTACTAGAATGTTACCTGGGTTTCAGCACCTAAGTTACAGGGAAAGATTGAACAAGTTAGGTCTTTATTCTTTGGGGCGTAGAAGGTTGAGGGGGGGACTTGATAGAGGTATTTAAAATAATGAGGGGGATAGATAGAGTTGACATGGATAGGCTTTTTCCATTGAGAGTAGGGGAGATTCAAATAAGAGGACATGAGTTGAGAGTTAGGGGACAAAAGTTTAAGAGTAACACGAGGGGGAATTTCTTTACTCAGAGAGTGGTAGCTGTGTGGAATGAGCTTCCAGTAGAAGTGGTAGAGGCAGGTTCAGTATTGTCATTTAAAAAAAAAATTGGATGGGTATATGGACAGGAAAGGAATGGAGGATTATGGGCTGAGTGCAGGTCAGTGGGACTAGATGAGAGTAAGCGTTCGGCACAGACTAGAAGGGCCGAGATGGCCTGTTTCCGTGCTGTAATTGTTATATGGTTATACTGTACTTTCAAGGTCTCCATAACATATATGTCACCCTATACAACCCTGAGATGTATTTTCTTGTAGGCATACTCAATAAATATATAGAATAACAACCATAACAGAATCAATGAAAGACCACCCAACTAGGGTGTTCAACCAGAGTGCATAGGACAACAAACTGGTTAAGTATGAAAAGAAAGAAATAATAATAAATAAATATAGAGAGCGTGAGATGAGGAGTCCTTGAAAGTGAGTCCATTTACTTATGTATTTATATATTATTTTGCATTTGCACAGTTTGTCTCTTTTTGCCCATCTGTTGCTTGTTTATGTGTAGTTTCTCATTGACTCTGTTGTGTACCTGCAAGACAATGAATCTCAGGGTTGTATGTGGTGGCATATACATTCTTAGATAATAAAGTTACTTTGAACTTTGACTCTGACTCCAAGTCCGTCATGGATAAAGCGCTCCCAACTTTGAGCATATCTACATGGAACGTTGTTGCAGGAAAGGCCCCTACCACCCAGGCCATGCTCTCTTCTCACTGCTGCCATCAGGAAGGAGGTACAGCAGCCTCAGGACTCACACCTCCAGGTTCAGAAACAGATATTACCCCACAGCCTGCAGGCTCTTGAACCAGAGGGCGTAACTTCACTCACCCTATCACTGAAATGTTCCCACAGCCAATGGACTCATTTTTAAGGACTCTTCTTCTCACCCTCTCGATACTTATCGTTTATTTATTTATTATTAGTATTTCTTTCTTTTTGTATTTGCACAGTTTGTTATCTTCTGCACTGTGGTTGAAAGCCTAAATTGGACCGTCTTTCATTGATTTCGTTATGGTTGCTATTCAATTATGGATGTACTGAGTACGTCCCACAAGAAAATGAATCTCAGGGTTGTATATGGTGACATACATGTAATTTGATAATAAAATTTACTTTGAACTTTGAACATTGAAGAGAATATGAGGCCTGGGATGGATCAGCCATAATCAGGCACTTGAATAGGTATGTCACAGAGAGAAAGGGCCCTGACATGGGCAAATGTGATTAGTGCAGTTGGGCAGGAAGTGGTCAACAGGGTATCTGCTGAATCTGCTGATAGCCTTCTCCACTGTCCACAACCACCGATCTTCATGTTGTCTGCAAAGTTAATATCCTGCCCACCACTGTTTTATTATTTATTTATTGAGATTCAAAGATTTATTAAATTCGCAGAGACAGCCAGAGCAGTTCACAGTTTGGAGAGAGGAATACAATCGTGGAGTGAGTGGGTGGAGGGGAAGGAACACGTATCTCATCTCCGCACACTTTTCGAGCACTTAAGCCTACACAGATTGGTTATTGACCCTGCAAAATGTCAGTTTGGGTTGTCAAATATTGACAGATCAGTTCAATTCAAGAGGTTTAAATGTCAGTCAACCACACATGAATACCCATGAGTGCAGCCAAACGAGGCCAAGGTACAAAGCACAGTACCAACAGTCACACAGCACAAAACACATAGCACAAACAAGATAGCAAGCATGTGTAAGATTTCAGTAAAATCCAGCTATGCAAAAAAAAAATACAGGTCCAGATCCCCAGACCATCAAAGCTGCAGGAATCTGCAGTTGACTACAATACAGCTTGTCTTCTGCTGAGTGAACACTGGGGGGCAGCACTGACTCCAGCCTGGACACCCCCAGCGGACACACTGGTTCCAATGCATCTCTCCTGGCAGATGCAAACAGGTGACACCTCGGCTTGAGGCCTAGTTCTCACTACAACTTAGGCCACACAGCTCCCCTGCCATCTGCCAATAAATCAATGAGTCGGACTTGCAGCATTCCACATTGACAACGTCCAAAAGGGTCTTGTGATCACAGGGAAAGCGACTAAGACGGTCACTCGCTGAGGACGAGTAAGAATAGGCAGCAATATCTCAACCAGGAATATCCTTGTGACCAAAAAAGCTGTGTCGTCAGCCATCCCCTTCCCCTGCTCTACTCCCCGTACACTGATGACCACGTGGGTAGGTTCTGCTCTACTCCCTATTGGTTTGCTGATGACATCACCGCAGTCATCTGTATCTCAATGAATCAGAGTACAGGATGGAGACAGAGAGCAGAGTGACCTGTTGCCATGACAACAACTTTTCTCTCAATGTCAGCAAGGCAAAAGAGCTGATCATTGATTTGAGGAAAGAGTGAGGTGCATCTTCTCCAGTCAAGGTTGAGAGGGCCAAGAACTTCGAGTTCCTCGGTAGGAACATCACCATTAACCTCTCCTGGTCCAACTACAGTGATGGCACGACTAAGAGGGCTCACCAATGCCTCTACTTGCTCAAGTGGCCCCCGTTGACCCTTACTAATTTCTAGAAAGCATTCTATCCAGGTCCCTCACAGCTTGGTGTGGTGACTGCCCAAAGCAGCAAGAAACCTTGCAGTAGACGCAGCTGAACACACCAATGCGGCTGTTGTAGATGCAATTGAACACATCAACCTCCCCTCCACGGACTCTGTCTACACTCGAGCCACCATGGTAAAGCAGCAGGCACAATCAATCCTGGATATTCACTCTTCTCCCCTCTCCCATCAGGCAGAAGGTACAAAAGACTGAAAGGATGTCCCACCAAGATTGGCAGCTTCTTACTTACTTACACTTAGGGCAGCAATGAATGTCCTCCATCTTTGTCTGTCCATACCATCTCACTCAGGTGTAGAAGGATTCTTCCTTGCTGTTCCCATAACAATTCTAATGATCAGTCAGGGTTGTCAGCCCTGAGCTGAATCCCCAAACCCAGAGGACTGGTGGACCACTCTTAGTCTGGCCTCTCCCCTTTGACCTGTTTGGCATGGGTGACCCTACCAAGAGCCAAAGCATAAAGCCCTGACTCCAGCCAATATCGCTCTCCGGGTCACTGAGGCACACAAGCCTCCAGACCCTACAACAAGATTGTGGTCCTCTTGGAGGAAGGGCAGTTTCTACCCCACTATAATCTTGAATGGAGCTCTTGTACAATAAGATGGATCCTTGACCTCACAATCTCCATAGTTTTGACCTTGCACCTTATTGATTGCCTGCACTGCACTTTCTCTGTGACTGTGACACCTTATTCTGCATCCTGGTATTATTTCACCTTGTCCTAGATCAGTGCACTGTGCAATGGATGGCATGAAAAGCAAAGGTTTTCACCGTATCGCCATACTTGTCACAATAATAAACCAATTTAACCATGTTGGCAGTTACCAAAACAAGGAACACAACTAAATACTTTATTAATAACGCTTTTTCTGTAAATAGAAACTATGGTAAATGATCACTGCAAACAATGGAGAGGCAAGCAAAGGCAAGGCTGAGTAAAGGGTCGAAGTGTACTGGTGTGAGGCAAAGTTGAGGCGAGGTCGAGGCACATTCGAGACAAAGTTGGGGCTAGAGGAGGAGAGGCAAATTCAAGGCCCATCCACCTAAACTGAGAACAAGGTTTGATCAATCTAAGTGCCAGGCTTATTTGGAAAGTCTGGGTACAGGCCAGAATATGGTCCAGGTCCAGAGCGTATCGATGCGGCAGGCCCTGGGTCTTAGAGCAAGGAACAACCTGATGATCGTGTGATTTAATCGCCAGGACAAATGGACTGAAAAGGCTGGGTGTCGGGACTGGAGGCGAGGATTCTGCTCTCGGCTCTGCGACATTTACTTCGCTCTTCACTGCATGGAGGTTGAGGCTGTGGCCTGCTCCGGCTGCTCTGGGTCCGTGACGTCTATTCCACTACATACTGAACAGAGGCCTAGGCCGTGGCCTGCTCTGGCTGCTCTGGGCTCTGTGACGTCTATTCCACTACATACTGAACAGAGGCCTAGGCCGTGGCCTGCTCTGGCTGCTCTGGGCTCTGTGACGTCTATTCCACTACACACTGAACAGAGGCCTAGGCCGTGGCCTGCTCTGGCTGCTCTGGGCTCTGTGACGTCTATTCCACTACACACTGAACAGAGGCCTAGGCCGTGGCCTGCTCTGGCTGCTCTGGGTCCGTGACGTTCTTCGTGTCTGCAGACTCACTTTCATTCTAAATGCTATTTGCTTGCTTTTATTGTTTGCACATTTTTTTTCTTTCTGCACACTGGGTGTTTGATGGTTTTTTTAAATGGGTTCTTTTGGGTTTCTTTATTTAGTGGCTGCCTGTAAGGAGACAAATCTCAAGGTTGTATAATGTATATGTACGTTGATAATAAACGTTCTTTGAACTTTTAACTTCGAACAATCATGCTCTTGTCAAATCCATACGACCCTGACCATACCTCAGCAACAGAACATTACGGACCACCTCTCGTTCTACCACGGACTTGTCTTTGCAGTTCCCAGCAATATTTATTATTATTTTTATAATTATTCGTGTATTTATGCGGTTTGTCTTCTTTTGCCTGTCAGTCTTTGTGTGGAGCTTTCATCGATTCTATTGCATGTCCTTGCTCTGCTGGGAATCTGAGTGCAGTATATGGTGACTTCTACGTACTCTGATAATAAATTTACTTTGAACTTTTCCGACTTGTATAATTTATGCTCTGTGTGCCTGTGAAGCTGCTGAAAGCAGTTTTATTTTTACTGTACCTGTACCTCACCGTGAAAGTGCACGGACATTAAGATCACTTTAATTGAAATTAATACAAGAAATGATGGGCTGAAGATACGTCGGTAACAAAGGAGGTGTAAGATGCTCCTTCGCTCTGCTAGCCTGCAGGTCACCCTTGGACGAGGTGTAGCACCTGCTTAGACCCCTGGATCAGGGTCACGTGAAGCCATGGGAGCAGGTGGTGGATGGTCGTATGAGCAGCCGGTGCAGATCACAAGTCCTAGTTATGCAACCACTGACGCCAGGTAGACAATCTCTGAAGAGTATTGATAATGGCTGGGGTCACCCGTCTTGTAAAGACACTGCCCAGAAGAAGGCAATGGCAAACCACTTCCGTAGAAAAATTTGCCAAGAGCAATCATGGTCAAGGACCATGATCGGCCACGTCAAATGAGACAGCACATAATGATGATGATGGTGATTATAAACTATCTCTTCAGCTAAACCTCATACATCTCCATGAAGCTTGACCTGGACACACCCCTGCTTGAGCCATTTCCTTACCGGAGTCGCAGAGTACTACAGCATAGAAACAGGCCATTCATCCCATTTAGTCCATGCCAAACTATTATCCTGCCGTGTCCCATCGACCTCCTCCTGGACCACCAATATAAAATAGCCTACAAAGGCATTTCTTATTGGGTGGGATATGGAAAAGGCTGAAACTTATTTATTGAGATGCAGCTCGGAATCGGCCCTTCTGGCCTTTGAGCTGCTCAGCAATCCCTCGACTTAACCCTAGCCTAATCACAGGACGACTTACAATGACCAACTGACCTACCAACCAATTACGTCTTTGGACGGTGGGAGGAAACCGGAGCACCTGGAGGAAACCCACAGGGTCACGGGGAGAACGTACAAACTCCTTACTGAGGGCAGCGGGAATTGAACCCAGGTCGCTGGTAGTGTAAAGTGTTGTGCTGATCACTATGCTACCATACCACCAGGCTCAAGGACAGCTTCTATCCCAGTGCTGTAAGACTATTGAACAGTTCCCTGTTACGATAAGATGGATGCTTGACCTCACAATCTACTTCATTATGACCTTACACCTTATTGTTTACTTGCACTGCACTTTCTCTGTAGCTGTTACACTTTATTCTGCGTTCTGATATTGTTTTACCTTGTTCGTCCTCAGTGCTCTGTGTAATGATTTGATCTGTATGAACAGTATGCAAAACAAGCTGTATCTCAGTACAAGAGACACTAATGGTCAGGCCCACACAGGCAGGGTCCACCCAGTCTCCACCCAGCTAGCACAAGTCCCGACACTCGTCACCTGCAGCCTATTTAAACCCAGCTCTCATCCCCAATCCTTGTTCATCCATCCAACCAGCCAGCCTCAACTGGCTCCTCCGAGCCTTCAGTTACCTTAAATGTGAGAATGCCTGAACTCCAGAGCAACACACACAAACTCAGCAGGCCAGGCAGCATCTATGGAAATGAATAAACAGTCAACGTTTTGGGCCGAGTTCCTTCTTCAGGACCTTGGTGCTCCAGTGACTTTGTTGCCTGGTGCGTTTAGTATCTGTACTCTCCTGTTTTTGTGGCTCTTCGTGGGCTTGTCATTTTGCAATTTATTGTTAAAGTTATCGCTCACTGCTAAATTGCCCCTGCCGCGCTCTACATATCCCGACAATCAAGTCAAGTCAAGACAACTTTTATTGTCATTTTGACCATAACTGCTGGTACAGTGCACAGTAAAAATGAGACAATATTTTTCAGGACCATGGTGTTACATGACACAGCACAAAAAACTAGACTGAACTACGTAATAATTAAAAATAACAACACAGAGAAAGCTACACTAGACTACAGACCTACACTGGACTGCATAAAGTGCACAAAAACAGTACAGGCATTACAATAAATAATAAACAGGACAATAGAGCAAGGTGTCAGTCCAGGCTCTGGGTATTGAGGAGTCTGATAGCTTGGGGGAAGAAACTGTTACATAGTCTGGTCGTGAGAGCCGGAATGCTTCGGAGCCTTTTCCCAGATGGCAGGAGGGAGAAGAGTTTGTATGAGGGGTGCGTGGTGTACTTCATAATGCTGTTTGCTTTGCAGATGCAGTGTAAATGTCCGTGATGGCGGGAAGAGAGACCATGATGATCTTCTCAGCTGACCTCACTATCCGCTGTAGGGTCTTACGATCCGAGATGGTGCAATTTCCGAACCAGGCAGTGATGCAGCTGCTCAGGCTGCTCTCAATACAACCCCCGTAGAATGTGATGAGGATGGGGGGTGGGAGGTGGACTTTCCTCAGCCTTCGCAGAAAGTAGAGATGCTGCTGGGCTTTCTTTGCTATGGAGCTGGTGTTAAGGGACCAGGTGAGATTCTCTGTCAGGTGAACATCAAGAAATGACAAGCCAACACCAGCACCGTTATTTTATGAAAGGCACCCTTCTTTCTGACTGGCAAATGTGACTGCAGTTACAATGTCATACAGCACCAGAACAGGACATTTGGCCCACTGAATTCACGCTATGCATCAGGCATACATTTACATCAATCCTGCACTGATCCCAGTCTCCCCACATTCCCACTCTCGCTAGATCCTAACCTCTCTCTGGGGCTGATTAACCCACTGTATTGCATACCATTGAGATGGGGGAGGGAACCGAGGTGCCCAAGAGAAATCCCACGTGATCACAGGAAGAAAGTGTGTAAAAACCACACACACACACACTCACACCTGCTGACACCATCAAACACACACACACACATATAAATACGTAGACACAGACACACACATACATACACACACAGGCACATACACAGACAGACAGACACACCATCAAACACACATACACACACACTCACACCACCAAACACATACACACTGACACACACACACTCTTACTATCAAACACACATACACACACACACAGGCATACACATTGAAGAAGGTACACATATCTCGGGAGGCAGAGTTGTGAGGCAGTGGCTCTACATCCCGGGCAGTTTCTGAATTAATCAACAGAGGGTCACGTGGACAAGGAATAATTAGTGGTAACGTTGCCTTCAGCTGCATTCATTCCAGAACCGCAGAGGGACAGAGAACACCATTAAACCCAGCTCTTCTTTCATTTTACCTCATTAACTCAGCCTAATTATTTAGATAATTAATTTTTAATGTATGGTATAAAGAGAATGCATTACCCTGGCCATTGGAAGATGATTTATAGTTCACCTGCAGAGCTGCTTTGAATGCAATGGGGATTCCATCCGTTTTACATTAATGTATACCAGCATCCTTTAATCCAATTCTTCCAACTAATACTTCCAAACATGGAGGAGCACATCACAGGAACAGGCCCTTCAGCCCACTATGTCTGTGCTGACCATTCAAAGACCAAAGTATATATAAAAGGATATATATGTTACCACGTTCTTCCAGGAGATCTGTTTTCTCTCAGTATTTTTTACAGGAAAACATACTCAGGCTAGATGGGCCAAAGGGCCAGTTTCTGTGCTGTACTTCTATGACTCTTTTAAAAAAGTTCAAATTTCAAAGTATATTTATTACGGAAGTATGTTTTCATTATACAACCTTGAGCTTGATCTTACAGGCAGCCACCAAACAAAGAAACCCAATAGAACCCATCAAAAAAAGACAATCAAACACCCTTCAATGATTCAGGAACAGCTTCTTCCCCTCTGCCATCCGATTTCTGAACGGACACTGAACCCACGAACACTACCTCACTACCTTTCTGTTTTACTCAGCTCTACACTAAACTGGAGCTGCGGCCTGCTCCGGCTGCAGTGAGGCCTGGCTTCGTCTCTTTCATATAACTTCAGTTCTGAATGCTATTTGCTTTCTTTTCAGTCGCCTGATTTGTTTTTTCTCTCTGCACGTTGGGTGTTTGACGGTGTTCTTTTTTTTAATGGGTCGGCTGGTACTGTAGGAAGTTGAACTGGAGGGGTCAATGATTGACTGATTGGCTTATTGTTCAAAGTTGAGAGTAAATTTATTCATGAAGTACGTAGAGTTCACCTGAGAATCAGTTCCTTGTGGGCATATTGTAATAGGCTGGGCTGATCAGACCCAAACAAATTCAAGTGTCCAGGAAATGTAGTAATAAGCGTAGAAGCACAACAAAGTAACTGGAGCCTAATTTATTATCATAAAACAGAAAGCACAAATAACCCACACCGAATACTATGTAGAAAGTTACAAAGATTCCCACAAAGATTTCAGGGCTCATGATTCTTTGTCTCCACTCGATTGCTGATGTTGTCGGGGGACCTGACTGTCACCATTGTCAGGGATCTCGGAATTCTGACTTGTCAATCACCCTGGGTCTGTCCAAGGCACCTGGGCTGACCTTTCCCCTCCACAAAGGCTGACCGACTCACTGAGTTCTCCATTGGTTTATGCATGGCTATTCCCTTTGGTTCAAGAGCCTGATGTACCGGAACCTGGTGGTGCAAGTCCTGAGGCTCTTGTACCTCCTTCCCGATGGCAGCAGTGAGAAGAGAGCACATCCTGAGTGGTGGGGGTCTCTGAAGATGGATGCTGCTTTCCTGCGACAACAGTTCATGTAGACGTGCTCAGTGGTTGCGAGGGCTTTACCCGTGATCGACTGAATCAGACCAAAAGATAGATAGATTAGCTAGTTATGAATGCTCACTAGTTAATTAGTTAGGCACTTCAATTAGGCAGCTAAATTAGTAGACAGCTTTGATGAATGACTACTTAAACTGGGAGGTGTTAGTACAAAAGTCTTCGACACACATATATATAGCTAAGACGGCTAAGACTTTTGCACATTACTGTAGTAAATTTATGTATTGAACTGTACTGCTGCTGCAGAAAAACTAATTTCAGAACATACGTGAGTGATGATAAACCTCATTCTGATATGGGTCTCCTTAGGATTTCTGAGAGTGGGAAGGGGACAGGGAGAGGGGAATCATGGTTGGGAAAAGAGGAAGGGAGAGGGAAGGGAGTGGGAAACACCAAAGGGACACTTTGTAATGATCAATAAACCGATTGTTTGGACGCAAGTGACCTTGCTTAGTATCTCAGAGCTGGGTGTGGCGGCACCCGTCGCCACCTCCCCATCCCCACATCCCTGGTATTCTCTGCCACCTGTCCCACATCCCTCCTACAGCGCTTCACCTTCACCATTCCCAATACCATTCACTCCTGCCAGATTTACAAATTTGCTTTCCGCTCCACATTGACAAATACAGTATTGTGCAAAAGTCCCTAGCTCTATACAGTACCTATAAAAAGTATTCATCCCTTCCACCCTCCCTCGGAAGTTTTCATGTTTTATTGTTTTACAACATTGAATCACAGTGAATTTAATATTTTCTAACACTGATGAACAGAAAAAGTCTCTTTCATGTCAAAGTGAAAACTGCTCTTTATGAAGTGATCTAAATTAATTACAAAAATAAAACACAAAATACTTGATTGTATTCATATTCACTCCTTTAATATGACCCACCAAGTCATCATCAGTGCAGCCAATTGGTTTTAGAAGTCACATAATTAGTTAAATGGAGATCACCGTGTGCAGTCAAGGTGTTTCAATTGACTGTAGTAAAAATACACCTGTATCTGGAAGGTCCAACCGGGTGAGTCAGTGTCCTGGCAAAAACTACACCATGAAGACAAAAGAACTAAGCAACTCCACGAAAAGACTATTGAAAAGCACAAGTCAGGGGATGGATACACGAACATTTCCAAGTCACTGAATATCCCTTGGAATACAGTTAAGTCAATCATCAAGAAATGGAAAGAATATGGCACAGCTGTAAATCTACCTAGAGTAGGCTATCCTCAAAAACTGAGTGACCATGCAAGAAGGGGACAAGTGAGAGAGGCCACCAAGAGACCTATGACAACTCTGGAGGAGTTACAAGCTTCAGTGGCTGAGATGGGAGAGACTCACATACAACAACTGTTGCCCGGGTGCTTCACCAGTCACAGCTTTATGGGAGAGTGGCAAAGAGAAAGCCACTGTTAAAAAAAACTCACATGAAATCTCAGCTAGAATTTGTCAGAAGGCATGTGGAGACTCTGAAGTCAGCTGGAAGAAGGTTCTATGGTCTGACAAAACTAAAATTGAGCTTTTTGGCCATCAGACTAAACACACACTCATCAAAAACACACCATCCCTACCGTGAAGCATGGTGGTGGCTGCATCATGCTGTGGGGATGCTTCACTGCAGCAGGCCCTGGAAGGCTTGTGAAGGTAGAGGGTAAAATGAATGCAGTAAAATACAGGGAAATCCTGGAGGAAAACCTGATGCAGTCTACAAGAGAACTGCGACTTGGGAGAAGATTTGTTGTCCAGCAAAACAATGACCCCGAGCATAAAACCAAAGCTACACAGGAATTGCTTGAAAACAGCAAAGTTAATGTCCTGGAGTGGCCAAGTCAGAGTCCAGACTTCAATCCAATTGAGAATTTGTGGCTGGGCTTGAAAATGTCTGTTCACTCATGATCACCATACAATCTGACAGAGCTTGAGCAGTTTTATAAAGGAGAATGCGGAAATTGCAGTATGTATCAGATATGTAAAACTGATAGAGACCTTTCCACACAGACTCAAGGCTGTAATTGCTGCCACTGATGTATCTGGTGCAGAGCCAAAAACCTGTCTCTGAATGTGAATAAAACAAAAGAAATGGTTGTTGACTTCAGGAGGGCACGGAGCAACCACTCTCCACTGAACATCGACAGCTTCTCGGTAGAGATCGTAAAGAGCATCAGATTTCTTGGTGTTCACCTGGCGGAGAATCTCACCTGGTCCCTCAACACCAGCTCCATAGCAAAGAAAGCCCACCAGTGTCTCTACTTTTTGCGAAGGCTGAGGGAAGTCCATGTCCCACCCCCATCCTCATCACATTCTACAGGGGTTGTATTGAGAGCATCCTGAGCAGCTGCATCACTGCCTGGTTCGGAAATTGCACCATCTCGGATCGCAAGACCCTGCAACGGATAGTGAGGTCAGCTGAGAAGATCATCGGGGTCTCTCTTCCCGCCATCACGGACATTTACACTACACGCTGCAGCCGCAAAGGAAACAGCATTATGAAGGACCCCATGCACCCCTCATACGATCTCTTCTCCCTCCTGCCATCTGGGAAAAGGCTCCAAAGCATTCGGGCTCTCACAACCAGACTATATTACAGTTTCTTCCCCCAAGCTATCAGACGCCTCAATACCCAAAGCCTGAACTGACACCTTGCCCTACTGTCCTGTTTATTATTTATTGTATTGCCTGCACTGTTTTTGTGCACTTTATGCAGTCCAGTGTAGGTCTGTAGTCTAGTATAGCTTTCTCTGTGTTTTTTTAATTACGTAGTTCAGTCTAGTTTTTTGTACTGTGTCATGTAAACCATGGTCCTGAAAAGCGTTGTCTCATTTTTACTATGCACTGTACCAGCAGTTATGGTCGAAGTGACAATAAAAGTGACTTGACTTGACTTGACTTGATCTACTAAATACTAAATACTTAAATTGGAAGATTGTTCCACTGGTAGAGTTACAGATTAATATAGACAAAATGCTGGAGGAACTCAGCAGGTCAGGCAGCATCTATGGAAATGAACAAACAGTTGACGTTTCAGGTTGAAACCCTTTCTCAAGACTGAGAAGGAAGGGGGAAGATGCCAAAATAAAAAGGTGATGGGAGGGGAAGGAGTATAGCTGGAAGATGATAGGTGAAGCCAGGTGTGTTGAGAAGATAAATGGCTGGAGAGGAAGGAATCTGATAGAAGGGTAGAGTGGACCACAGGAGAAAGGGAAGGAGGAGGTGATAGACAGATGAGAAGTTACTGATTGCTTAAGTAAAATTAGAAGTCCCAGGTTTAACAACAGCTACTTCCCTTCATCCATTTGGTTCTTGAACCAACCCGCACAACCCTAATCTCCACCTCAGTGGTAGTGTGATCACTCAAGTTGAGTATGACGTTCTCCAAAGGAATTGACCCTCCAAGAGGACCTCAACCTTGTTGTTGAGTTTGGAGGTTTGTGTGCCTCAAAGACCCGAAGAGCTATGTTGCCTGGAGTCAGGGCTTTATGCTTTGGCTCTTGGTAGGGTCACGCATGTCAAACAGGTCAAAGGGTAGAGGTCAGACTAAGAGTAGTCCACCAATCCTTCAGGTTCAGGGGTTCAGCTCAGGGCTAACAACCCTGACCCCTGACTTGGTAAAATAAAATTGTTATGGAAACGGCAATGAAGAATCATTTTAATCTGTGTGTGATGGTATTTGTCCAAGGACAGACAGAGATGGAGGATGTTCATTGCTGCCCTAAAGGCCAGCAGTGTAATGGCCAAAGGGGTTGTTTGCTGGTGGCCCTTCAGGTGGCTGTACAGGCCAATCTGGGATTCATATGACTGGGATATTAGAGTGGATTCCCTTAATGGAGAATGTCTGTGTACGATTTTGTTTACCATGGGGAGGCTGATGCACAGGTAGCTACCACAAGGACCTTGGTAGATCAGGGTTAGGATTTAGTGGCATGGAGTTCAAGGTGACTGGGGACTCTTCACCACTGCAGGGTTTCTCTGACTGACCTGCTGTTGTGATGTGCCATCATCTTCCGCCAGCTCCACTGCTGAGGTCTCAGTTGGATATCTCTTTGTCTGGAAACTCCCCACTGACCTTACCGCCATGGGTGACCCCACCAGGAGCTAAGCATCAGATGGCCAGACTCCAGACAGCATCACTCCTGGGATCTCGGGAATTCACAAGCCTCACCTCCATGTCAAGATGATGATTCTCTGAAAAGGACTACCTCAGTACAGCAACTTCAATCACTTTGGATTACTATGAACACTTTTCTGTACAAATTGTATAACTTTCTTTAATTTATGCATTTATTTAGTTACTATTTTTTTGAGATTCAGTGTGGAGTTATAAGCCCTTTCAGCCCTTCGAGCCACACAGCCCAGCAATCTGCTGTTTTAATCCTAGCCTAATCACGGGAGAATTTTCAATGATCCTACTCAACAGTATGGCTTTAGACTGTGGAAGGCACCGCACCAGGGTGGGAGGAGATAGGCAGGTGAGAAGAGGCAAGAGGCCAGAGTGGGGAATAGAAGAAGAGCGGAAGGGAAGGGAAATCTTTTTTATTAACCGGAGGGAAGAATTGATATTCATGCCATCTGGTTGGAGGCTGCCCAGATGGAATGTAAGGTGTTACTCCTCCACACACAGGGTGGCCTAGTCTTGGCACAAGAGGAGGCCATGGACCATCATGCCAGAATGGGAATGGGAATGGGAATCAGAATTAAAATGTTTGGCCACTGGGAATCTCCTCTTCTGGTGGATGGAGTGGAGGTGCTTGACGAAGTGGTCCATCAATTTACCACGGGTCTCTCCAGTGTAGAGGAGGCTGCAATGGGAGCACTGAACACAATAGGTGAGCCCAGCAGACTTTCAGGTGAGGTGTTGCCTCACCTCCTGAATGGAGAAACTCCAGGCACCCAAAAGACGTCTCTGTTGTAGCAGTGTTTCCTTGACTGGCTGCATTGTGCTCTGGTATGGCAGTTTGAATGCACAAGGATGTTAAGGACTTGGGAGTCCTCATGCAGGATACCCTAAAGGTTAATTTTCAGGTTGAGCCTGTGATAAATATCAGACCTAAAAGACCCAACTGCAATGTTATCATTCATTTCAAGAGGACTAGAATATAAAAGCAAGGATATTGAGGCTTTATAAGGCACTGGTGAGGCCTCACTCGGAGTATTGGGAGCAGTTTTGGGCCCTTCATCTTAGAAAAGATGTGCTGGCATTGGAGAGGGTTCAGAGGAGGTTCACAAAGATGATTCTGGGAATAGAAGGCGTGTCATATGAGGAGCTTTGATGGCTCTGGGCTTGTTCTCACTGAAACTCAGAATATGGGGGGGGGGGGATCTCATTGAAACCTATCAAATGTTGAAATACTTTATCAGAGTAGATTTGGAGAGGATGTTTCCTATGGTGGGGGAAGTCTAAGACCAGAAGACACAACATCAATATAGAGGGACAACAATTTAGAATGGCGATGAAGAGGAATTTCTTTAGCCAGAGGGTGGTGAATCTGTGGAATTTATTCCACAGGTGGCTGTGAAGGTCAAGTCATTGGGTATACTTAAGGTTGATGTTGATAGATTTTTGATTAGTCAGGGCATGAGGGGATACGGGGAGAAGGCAGGAGATTGGGGCTGAGAGGAAAATTGGATCAGCCATGATGAAATGGTGGAGCATAGTCAATGGGGCAAATGTCCTAATTCAGCTCCTAGATCTTATGGTCTTAAGGTAAGAAACTGCAGAGAGTAGTGGTCTCAACCTGATATATCGCAGACACATTCCTCCCCACCATCGAAGATACCTACATGATGTGATGGAAGACTCTCCTGTCTTGGATGGTTGCCAATCGAGAAGCTCGACACCACCCGGGACAAAGAAGCCCACTCCATCGGCAACACACTCATGCCCCCCGACCCCATAAACATAGAAACATAGAAAATAGGTGCAGGAGTAGACCATTCGTCCCTTCGGGCCTGCACCGCCATTCAGTATGATCATGGCTGATCATCCAACTAAGAACCCTGTACCTGCTTTCTCTCCATACCCCCTGATCCCTATAGCCACAAGGGCCATATCTAACTTCCTCTTAAATATAGCCAATGAACCGGCCTCAACTGTTTCCTGTGGCAGAGAATTCCACAGATTCACCACTCTCTGTGAGAAGAAGTTTTTCCTCATCTCGGTCCTAAAAGGCTTCCCCTTTATCCTTAAACTGTGACCCCTCGTTCTGGACTTCCCCAACATCGGAAACAATCTTCCTGCATCTAGCCTGTCCAATCCCTTTAGAATTTTATATGTTTCAATAAGATCCCCCCTCAATCTTCTAAATTCCAGTGAGTATAAGCCTAGTCGATCCAGTCTTTCTTCATATGAAAGTCCTGCCATCCCAGGAATCAATCTGGTGAACCTTCTTTGTACTCCCTCTATGGCAAGAATGTCTTTCCTCAGATTAGGGGACCAAAACTGCACACAATATTCTAGGTGCGGTCTCACCAAGGCAGTAGAACCTCCCTGCTCCTGTACTCAAATCCTTTTGCTATGAATGCCAACATACCATTTGCCTTTTTCACCGCCTGCTGTACCTGCATGCCCACCTTCAATGACTGGTGTACAATGACACCTCCCCTTTTCCTATCATTCAGATAATAATCTGTTTTCCTGTTCTTGCAACCAAAGTTGATAACCTCACATTTATTCACATTAAATTGCATCTGCCATGAATTTGCCCACTCACCTAACCTATCCAAGTCACCCTGCATCCTATTAGCATCCTCCTCACAGCTAACACCACCGCCCAGCTTCATGTCATCTGCAAACTTGGAGATGCTGCATTTAATTCCCTCATCTAAATCATTAATATATATTGTAAACAACTGGGGTCCCAGCACTGAGCCTTGCGGTACCCTACTAGTCACTGCCTGCCATTCTGAAAAGGTCCCGTTTACTCCCACTCTTTGCTTCCTGTCTGCCAACCAACCAATTCTCTATCCACATCAATACCATACCCCCAATACCGTGTGCTTTAAGTTTGCACACTAATCTCCTGTGTGGGACCTTATCAAAAGCCTTTTGAAAATCTAAATATACCACATCCACTGGCTCTCCCCTATCCACTCTACTAGTTACATCTTCAAAAAATTCTATAAGATTCGTCAGACATGATTTTCCTTTCGCAAATCCATGCTGACTTTGTCTGATGATTTCACCTCTTTCCAAATGTGCTGTTATCACATCTTTGATAACCGACTCTAGCATTTTCCCCACCACCAATGTCAGACTAACTGGTCTATAATTCCCCGGTTTTTCTCTCCCTCCTTTTATAAAAAGTGGGGTTACATTAGCCACCCTCCAATCCTCAGGAACTAATCCAGAATCTAAGGAGTTTTGAAAAATTATCCCTAATGCATCCACTATTTCTTGGGCTACTTCCTTAAGCACTCTGGGATGCAGGCCATCTGGCCCTGGGGATTTATCTGCCTTTAATCCCTTCAATTTACCTAACACCACTTCCCTACTAACATGTATTTCCCTCAGTTCTTCCATCTCACTAGACCCTCGGTCCCCTAGTATTTCCAGAAGATTATTTATGTCCTCCTTAGTGAAGACAGAACCAAAGTAGTTATTCAATTGGTCTGCCATGTCCTTGTTCCCTATGATCAATTCACCTGTTTCTGACTGTAAGGGACCTACATTTGTTTTGACCAATCTTTTTCTTTTCACATATCTATAACAGCTTTTACAGTCAGTTTTTATGTTCCCTGCCAGCTTTCTGTCATAATCTTTTTTCCCTTTCCTAATTAAGCCCTTTGTCCTCCTCTGCTGGTCTCTGAATTTCTCCCAGTCCTCAGGTGTGCCGCTTTTTCTGGCTAATTTATATGTTTCTTCTTTGGACTTGATACTATCCCTAATTTCCCTTGTCAGCCACAGGTGCACTACCTTCCCTGGTTTATTCTTTTGCCAAACTGGGATGAACAATTGTTGCAGTTCATCCATGCGATCTTTAAATGCTTGCCATTGCATATCCACCATCAACCCTTTAAGTATTATTTGCCAGTCTATCTTAGCTAATTTATGTCTCATACCTTTAAAGTTACCCTTCTTTAAGTTCAGAACCTTTGTTTCTGAATTAACTATGTCACTCTCCATCTTAATGAAGAATTCCACTATATTATGGTCACTCTTACCCAAGGGGCCTCGCACGACAAGATTGCTAACTAACCCCTCCTCATTGCTCATCACCCAATCTAGAATGGCCTGCTCTCTAGTTGGTTCCTCAACATGTTGGTTCAGAAAACCATCCCCCATACATTCCAAGAAATCCTCTTCCTCAGCACCCTTACCAATTTGGTTCACCCAATCTACACCCATTATAACTACTGTTCCTTTATTGCACGCATTTCTAATTTCCTGTTTAATGCCATCCCCAACCTCACTACTACTGTTAAGTGGCCTGTACACAACTCCCACCAGCGTTTTCTGCCCCTTAGTGTTATACAGCTCTACCCATACTGATTCCACATCTTCCAGGCTAATGTCCTTCCTTTCTATTGCGTATTTAAAACACTCCCTCCCTTTGTAAAGGACTGGGTCGATCAGACCCAAACCAATTTGAGGGTCCAGGAAATGTGATAATAAGCGTACAAGCACAACAAAGTAACTTAATTTATTATCATAAAACAGAAAGCACAAATAACCCACACTGAATACTATGTAGTAAGTTACAAAGATTTCAGCGTTCACGATTCTCAGCCACACATAAGTAGGTATACTGCTGTCACCGGGGTCCAAATTCCGACTCGTGAAATCACCTTGGGTCTGTCCTAGGCACCAATCAATCACGATTCTCGAACTAGGTGAGGTCAAAAGAACTGAGCAAAAGGTTCGATCTACAAACATCGAGAGACATGCAGAGACAGATAAATTCTTTTTTTTTAACTTTTTAAATTAGTTTTTCAAAACATTTTACAAATTAAAAACCCCAAATCCCAATGAGGAGCATTAATACAGTGCAAAATTAAGCGTCCAATAACAATATGCTACAAAGGAAGAGAATTTAACAAAAAAGCACCTAAATTAAAGACAAGTAAGCTTAGTGTCCTCCCCAAGCCCCAAAACACAAGATAAAAAACAACAACAACTCCAGACTGACCACAACACAGTATAAAGAGTATAGGTCAGGACAGTCAAACTCCCAGACTGTGAATACACTTAGCAGCAGAGGATAATAATGCCTACTACCAGAAAAAAAAGGGAGCTGAAAGCAAGGGACCGAAAAGAAGAAAAAAACAGAAAAAAAAAACCCTAGTCAGGAGGAAGGTTATGAAAGTACTCGATAAAAGGTCCCCAGACCTTATGGAACTTTAGATCCGAATTAAGAACTGAATAATGAATTTTTTCGAGGTCCAAGCAGGCCATAATGTCGTTAAGCCATTGCGCATGAGTGGGCGGGGCAACATCTCTCCATCTAAGGAGGATCAAGCGTCTAGCCAGGAGAGGCAAAGGATAGTATTCGGCATTTGGTCGGACCCAGACATAAATCTGTCTCGCCCCAAAAACCGAACAGAGCAATTAAGGGGTTTGGTTCTAGGTGCTGATTCAGAATACCCGATAATGTAGTGAAGACATCTTTCCAGAATTTCTCCTAGCTAGGACAGAGCCAGTACATATGGATGAGAGAGGCCACGCCCCTCTTGCATTTATCACAGAGCGGGCTAATGCCAGGGTAGAATCGAGATAGTTTAGATTTAGACATATGGGCTCTGTGAACAATCTTAAACTGTAAAAGGCAATGGCGAGCACTAAGAGAGGTTGAGTTAACTGATTTGAGAACTAAGTCCCAGCTCTCCTCGGATAAGGAGATATTTAAATCCTGCTCCCAGGCCATTTTAATTTTATCCACAGGGGCCCGTCGTAAGGCTGCTAGTTTATGAGACAGATAAATTCTTTAGTCTTTTGTTCTCGAGCCACTGGTGCCTGAGGCCAAGAAAGAATCCAGTGGCTATTAGCAAACATTTAACAAACCTATAGTCTAAGAACACCACGAGGGAATCTGCAGATGCTGGAAATAAATAAAAACACAAAATGCTGGCAGAACTCAGCAGGCCAGACAGCATCTATGGGAGGAGGTAGTGACAACGTTTCGGGCCAAAACCCTTCATCAGGAGCCTGATTTGGCCCGAAACATTATCACTACCTCCTCCCATAGATGCTGTCTGGCCTGCTGAGTTCTGCCAGCATTTTGTGTTTTTATCTATAGTCTAAGAATATGACTGTTACTAACAAACATTTAACAACCTGCAGTGTTGAACTCGTGCAGCCACTTTACATGCTGCAAGCACACAAAGAGCTGAAGTGTCACCTGGAATTGTTCAGACATTCATGCAATATTTTTGCAAATGCAACACACCCTCCTTCACAGTGCGCACCAACTACAAAATGCACTGTGGTTACTCAGCTGGGATATCCTGACAGCCCCTCCCACACCCTCCACCTCTCCCACCCACCCACACAGAAGGACGAGGGCGGTGGATTCAGGGGAACACCAGCACCTGCAGGTTACCCTCTCTAAGCCCCACACCATCCTGACTTGTAAATCTATCAGCATACCTTCACCCTCACTGGGTCAGAGTCACTGCTTGGGCGCAGATCTTTCATTGATTTCATTGCATTCCTTTGTTCTATTGTGAATGCCTGCAAGAAAATGAACCCCGAGGTAGTATATGATGACATAAACATACTTTGATATCACATATACTCTGAGCTCGGAGAGCATTCAGACTGGCTGAATCACCGTCTGCTCTGGGGGAGGGGGCTACTGCACAGGATGGAAATCAGCCGCAGAGAGTTGTGAACTCAGTCAGCTCCATCATGGGCTCTAGCCTCCGTCGTATCCAGGACATCTTCAAGGAGAGATGCCTCAAAAAGGCGGCGTCCATCGTTAAGGACCCCTCATCTCCCAGGACATGCCCTCTTCTCATTGCTACCATCAGGGAGGAGGTACAGGAGCCAGAAGGCACACACTCAGTGATTCAGGAACAGCTTCTTCCCCTCTGCCATCTGATTCCTGAATGGACACTGAACCCATGAACACTACCTCACTACTTTTTTGTATTTCTATTTTTTGCACTACTTATGCTATTTAACTATTTAATATAAATATATTTGCTATAATTCACAAGTTTTTCCCTATATTATTATGTATTGCATTGAACTGCTGCCACAAAGACAACAAATTTCACGACAGATGTTGATGATACTAAACCTGATTCTGATCCTCCTGCCTTTGCATAGAGTTTTCTCTGCTATATGGTATAATTCATGGACAATTTATATTCCGTGTGCTGTTTGTACCCATGTGCCTGTGATGCTGCTACAAGCAAGTTCTTCACTGTACCTGAATTCAGCAAGAGCTGTGAAGTTATAGCTATCAGGGGAGATTAAACAGACAAGGCTGAAGTCTGTACAAAAATTATTCCTTACAACTGGAATGGTATCCTGCTGATTTGCAATCCATAAATAGTATCACAGCATACAGGAGGGAGATTGAGAATCTGACTGAGTGGTATCATAACAACAACCTCTCACTCATTGTCAGCAAGAGCAAGGAACTGATTGTAGACTTCAGGAGAGGGAAACCAGAGATCCGTGAGCCAGACGTCATCGGAGCATCAGAGGTGGAGAGGGTCAGTAACTTTAAATTCCTGGGTGTCGCTATCTCAGAGGACCTGTCAGGGAATTGTGAAGAAAGCACGGCGGCATTTCTACCTCCTCAGGAGTCTGCAGAGATTCGGCATGACATCTACAACTTCGACAGACTTCTATGGATGAGCAGTGGAGAGGGTATTGACTGGCTGCATCACGGCCTGATACAGAAACAACAATGCCCTTGAATGGAAAATCCTGTAAGAGGTTGTGGATTCAGCCCAGTACATCCCAGGAAAAGTCATCCCAACTATTGAGCACATCTACATGAGATGCCATCTTAAGAAAGCAGCATCCATCATCAGAGGTCCCCACTGCCCAGGCCGTGCTCTTTTCTCACTCCTGCTATCAGGAAGAAGGTTCAAGAGCTTTAGGAATAAAACAACACAAGGTTCAAGAACAGTTACTGCCCTCAACCATTTGGATACCTACACTCACTTGCCCATCCATTGAGATGTTCCCACAACCAGTGATCTCTCATTAAGGACTCTTTATCTCATTATCTCATGTTCTCGTTATTTATCGCTCTTTATTTATTTGCATTTGCCCAGTTTGTTGTCTTCTGCACTCTGGTTGATCTTTCATTGATCCTGTTATAGATTTGCTGATTATGTCCACAGAAAAAGCAAATCTCGGGGTTATATATGGTGATGTAAATGTACTCTGATAATAAAATTACTTTGAACTTTGATACTCACCCAGACTAATCACTCATCATCATTATGTGCCACATTGTATGACATGGATGATCATGGCCATGGATAAGGCCATGATTGATCTTGGCAAATTTTTCTGCAGAAGTGGTTTGCCATTGTCTTCTTCTGGACAGCGTTTTTACAAGATGGGCGACCCCAGCCACGATCAATACTCTTCAGAGATTGTCTGCCTGGTGTCAGTGGTCACATCAGCAGGACTTGTGATCTGCACCGGCTGCTCGTACGACCACCCACCACCTGCTCCCATGGCTTCACGTGACCTTGATCGGTGGGGTGAGAAGGGGTGCTAAGTAGGTGCTACACCTTGCCCAAGGGTGACGGGCAGGCCTTACGCCTCCTTTGGCAGAGATGCATTTCCACCCCAACACTCACACAGCACCTCCGAAGCGTGCTAGATCCTTTAAGATTACTTAATAACAAATAGAATTTGAAATTGGAATAGATTTATTATTGTCACATGACTGAGGTACAGTGAAAAGCTCGCCTTGTATGCTATTCATAAAAATCAGATCATTACTCAATGCCTTCAGGCAGAAAAGGGTAAAACGATGATAGAACACAGATTAAGCTGTAACAGATGTAGAGAACGAGCAGTGCAGACACAGAACAGTGCAAGATCATAATGAGGTAGATTGTGAGGTCATGAGTCTACCTTCAAAGTTCAAAGTTGAAAGTATGTATAGATTATACAAGCTTGAGATTCATCTCCTTACAGCAGTCACAACACAAGAAACCCAAAGGAGCCCACAAAAAAACCGTGAAATACCCAAAGTGCAGAGAGAGAGCAAAAAGATCGTGCAAACAATAAAAGTAAGCGAATAACATTGAGAACGAAAGTGAGATCTCAAACGCGAAATCCAGAGCAGCTGGAACAGGCCCCAAACCTCAGCCTCAGTTTAGCAAACATTAGAGAGCAGCGAGCCGAACCAGCCCGACCCTCACCTCTGGTCCTGACACCCTGCCTTTTCAATCCATCTGGCTCAGCATTTAGATCATCCAATTAGTTGGTCGTTCCTCGCTTGAGGACCTGGTCACTGTTGCCTGGACCCTACCATCACATCTCTGCCCGTATCTGACCTTTCCAAATCGGCCCAGCATTTAGGTCAGTCAAACCTCACCCTCTTGGTTTAGGTGGATGGGCCTCAAAACTACCTCTCATCACTCTGACCTTGTTCCACTCCACTTGCGCCTACTCTGTCTCAAACATGCCTCGACCTCGCTACGATTCTGCCTCACACCCACATGGCTTGATCCTCGACTCAGCCTCACATTCACTCCCCTCTTCATTGTTTGCAGTTTACCACCATTTTTTACAGGGAAAAACGTTGTTAATGAGGTATTTAGTTGCATTTCTTGCTTTGTGAACCACCAGTAAGTTGTCGCTTGCCCTCAGCAACGCCATCTTAAACCGTCACATCATACCAGGTGTTGGAGCCATGTCTGTCTGCACTGTATTCATGTTGCGTATTCTCACTCTGGGTTAAGGTAGTTTGTCACATGGGTTTGGACGGCACAATTCATTGGATGGCAGGTAAAATAAACAAATATAGTAACACACACAAAATGTTGGAAGAACTCAGCAGGCCAGGCAGCATCTGTTGACAAGAGTAAACCATCGATGTTTCAGGCCGAGACCCTTCATCAGGACTGGAAAGGAAGGGGAGAAGTCAGAGTATGAAGGTGGGGGGAGGGGAGGAAGACGTACAAGGTGGCAGGTGGTCGGTGAAACTGGGGAGGGGTGAAGTAAAGAGCAGGGAAGCTGATTGGTCAAGCCATGCGATACAAGATGGCAGGAAGGATACATGGTTGTGGTAGCAGGTCTGGGTGAGCACGTGGGCGAAGACTCGGAGAGCAGCAGAGATCACAGAGGGGGAGCAGTGAGAGTGCGTATCACTGAACTCCCGTCGAAGGGAAGACTTAAACTTCAAGGTAGGCAGCCCTTGAAGAGACTTTGCAGTTACCTGTTCACCTGCTTGGCAGCAGAGAGAGGTGAGGAGGGAGCGTGTATTTTCCCTTGACTGCTTGCCCTTGTTTCAATTTGATCTAATTACACATGTCTTTGTTCTACATGAATTACAGAAGAGTCCAATGATTTTATTGTTCATTTGTCAAGTCAAGTCACGTTTATGTTAATTTAACTAAGTACATGTATACCGCCGAATGCAGCAACATTTCTCCGAGCCAGGGTGTAAAGCACAATAGTACGCATAACACATATAACTTCGGAAAGTAAGGATTAAATCTACAAACAATTTATGCATAGATAAACAAAGTGCATAAATTAAATATTGTTAGGTACAGTACAAATTAACCAGTGACACTTTGAATGTGATGTGGCAGGAAGTTCTGAAGTCTAATGGCCTGAGGGAAGAAACTGTTTCCGATCCTGGCTGTTCTTGTTTTTATGCATCAGAGTCTCCTGCCTGATGGTAGAAAGTCAAAGGGGATGCTGGATGGATGGGTGGGATCTTTGGTAATGCTAAGAGCCTTACAGATGCAGCACTCCTGATAACTGTCCCCATATGGAGACTCCTCTGATCCTCTTGGCCATTCTCACAGTCCTTTGTGGGGATTTTCAGCCTGATGCTCTGCTGCTCCCATAGCAGGTGGAGATGCAACTTGTCTGGATGCTCCTGTAAAATTCAGTTAAGATGGGAGTGAGAAGGGGAGTTTCGCTTGCCTCAATCTCCTCAGGAAGTGGAGGTGCTGCTGTGCCGCCTTATTCAGGGAGGTGATATTGAGGGACCAGGTGAGATCATCGGTGACGTGAACTCAGAGGAAACTGGTGCACTTAACTCTCTCTACGGAGGAGCCATGTATGCGCAGAGGGGGATGGTTCATCTGCACCTTCCAAAAGTCCTCAATTGTTTCCTTGGTCTCCTCCACATTCAGACTTAGGTTGTTCGTCTCACACCAGTCCACCAGCCTCTCCACTTCCTCTCTCTACTCCATTTCATCATTGTTGTTGATGAGGCCGACCACTGTTGGGTCGTCCGCAAACTTGATGATATGGTTTGAGGGTATTTTTTCGATTTGGAATTCAGTTGGTTGGAAATGTGTCCTACAGTGCAATAGTCCCTCACAGCCCCTCAGCGACCTTCAGTTAGTTGTCAAGAGTTTGTACAATAGGGAACTACTCAATAGTATTATAGCAGGTGGGTAGAGGGTGGTGTACCCTTGAGCCTGGTAAACATACATTCAAGCTTTTGTCTCTTTATCCTGATGCAGAGAAGAGAGAATTTCTGGGGTGGGTGGGATCCTTGATGACACGGCTACTTTACCGAGGCAGTGAGAAATGTAGAGTCCATGGAGGGGAGGTGGAGGCTGGTTTCTGTGATGTTTTGAGCTGTGTCCACAATCTTCTGCAGTTGCTTGAGATCATGGTTAAAAGCAGATGCCGTACCAAGCTGTGATTCATCCAGATAGGATGCTTTCTATGGTGCATCAATAGAAAATTGGTGAGTATTAATGGAGGCATGCAGATCGCCTCGGCCTCCTGAAGCAGAAGAGGTCTTCATGAGATTTTCTGGCTGCAATATGATTATAGTTGGATGAGGAGAGGCTTTTGGTGATGTTCACCTTTAGGAACTTGAAACTCTCAGCCCTCTTGTCCACCATATCATTCATGAGGACACAAGCATGCCTTCCTGAAGTCAATAACCAACTCCTTTGTTTTGCTAACATTGAGTGGAAAGGTTGTTCCCATGACAACTTGTCACTAGGCTGTCTAGTTCCCTCTCATCATTATCTGAGATGCATCTTCCTGTGGTGGCGTTGTCTGCAAGCTTGCAGAATGAGGCAGAGCAGAATCTGCCCATGCACTCATGCACTTGCAAAGGTCTACAGACGTACCGTGGAGAGCATTCTGACTGGATGCATCACCGTCTGCTATGGGCATCATCTACTGCACAGGATCAAAATAAGCTGCAGAAAGTTGTAACCTCAGTCAGCTCCATGGGACACTAGCCTCCTCAGCATTCAGGACATCTCCAAGGAGAGATGTCTCAAAAAGGTGGCATCCATCATTAAGGACCCCCATCTCCCAGGACGTGCCCTGTTCTCATTGCTACCATCAGGAAGGAGGTACAGGAGCCTGAAGGCACACACTCAGCGATTCAGGAATAGCATCCAGGATATCTTCAAGGAGTGATACCTCAGAAGGGTATAATTCATCATTAAGAACCCCCCCTCAACCAGTGCATGCCCTCTTCTCATTGCTTTCATCAGGGAGGAGGTACAAGAGCCTGAAGACACACACTTAATGATTCAGGAACAGCTTCTTCCTCTCTGCCATCCGATTTCTGAATGGACATTAAATCCATGAACACTACTTCACTACTTTTTTGTACTACTTATTTAATTTACTTTTTAAATAAATAAATAAACAAATAAATATATGTATATATCTTACAGTAATTTACAGGTTTTTATTATTATGTATTACATTGTAGTGCTGCTGCAAAGACAACAAATTTCACGACATATGCCGGTGATATTAAACCTGATTCTGAGTGTACAGGGGGTTGAGTAGGGGGCTGAGGATGCAGCCTTGAGGGATGCCAGTGCTGAGGACAATCATGGTGTGAAGATGTGTGGCCAGTTGGTCTGGAAGTTGAGGATCCCATTGCAGAGGGAGACGTTGACTCTCAGAGTTAATTAATGCGTTTGCTTGGAAGTATGGTATTGAAGGTAGAGCTGTTGTTAATAATCAATAACGTAAGTGACTTTGCTGTTCAGATGTACCAGAGGTGAGTGTAGGGCAGGGAGATAGCGTCCACTGTCGACTTGTTTCAGAAGTAGATGAATTACAGTGAGTTGAGGTTGTTTGGGAGGCTGGAGTTTTGTGTGCCATCACTAAAGCTTTACACGACAGTGAATGCAATATTTTTCTACAGAAGTGGTTTGTCATTGCCTTCTACTGGGCAGTGTCTTTATAAGATGGGTGACCCCAGCCATCATCAATTCTCTTCAGAGATTTTCTCCCTGGCACCAGTGGTTGCATAACCAGGACTTGTGATATGCACCGGCTGCTCATACGAGCCACAAAGTCCAGATATATATATCAGAGTGGCACAAATAAATTCAATAGGAGATTAAAGTGAAATATAGTTTACTTGTTGATCGAAAGAAGCTTCTACTGTGCCAGTCATCGGTTGGCCAGTTCGAAGGATGCAGCAGCTCTTTCCCATTGGTTGTCTTGCTTGCCACGGCACCTGGTGTCCAGCTTCGGGTGCCTCAGGGGTATAAGGATAGAACATGTGAGAGAGTCGCACTCTTTCCTTTGTCTCCAGGGGCTCCTCTTAACACTGAGGCCGCGACCAGTGCTGAAGAACCAATGGGAAAATGCTGGCGATACAGGAGGCCCCACGCACACTCAGGTAAGTATCGGTTTGTTGAGTGTTTTGTTTTGCAGCTGTGTAACTTGGGGAGACACAATGAAGTACCTGTTGAGTTTGAAGTGCTACTATTGTCTTCAGAACTTCAGATGGGATGAGAGGGCACACAGGAGAGAGATTGATCAGCTGGTTGAGTAGTGTCGCAGCATCAACTTTCCACTCAACATCAGTAGGACCAGAAAATTGATTGTGGATTTCAGAAAGGGTAAGATGAGGGAACACACACCAGTCCTCATCGAGGGGTCAGGAGTGGAAAGAGTGAGCAATTTCAAGCTCCTGGGTGTCAATATCTCTGAAGATCTATCCTGGACCCAACAATCGATGCAGCTACAAAGAGGGCACAACAGAGGCTGTATTTCACTTGGAGTTTGAGATTTAGTTTGTCACCAAAGACACCCGCATATTTCTACAGAAGTACGGTTACACCACCCTCTGGTATGGTGTATGGGGTGGGGGGGGGGTGCTACTGCACAGGATTGAAATAAGCTGCAGAGAGTTGTAAACTCAGTCAGCTCCATCATGGGTACTAGCCTCTGTAGTATCCAGGACATCTTAAAGGAGTGATGTCTCAAAACCCGGCATTTATCATTAAGGACCCCCATCACCCAGGATGGGCCCTCTTCTCACTGCTACCTTTAGGGAGGAGGTACAGGAGCCTGAAGACACACACTCAATGATTCAGGAACAGCATCTTCCCCTCTGCCATCTGATTTTTGAATGGACACTGAACCCACGAACACTACCTCACTATTTTTTATTTAACTAGTTAATATATTTTTTTCTGCAATTCACAATTTTTTTCTCTTATTATGCATTGTATTGTACTGCTGCTGCAAAGTTAAAAAATTTCACAATATACGCTGGTGATATTAAACCTGATTCTGATTCTGAGTCTGAATTTTTAGAATCGTGGTTTATGTAACTTGGGATGACTTAGATGCTTGGTTGAATGTTTCACTGTTTGTCTGTAAGTAAATGTGCTTATTCGTAGTTAGTGTCTTCTGTCTCACTTACCAAATCTGTCACCTGTTTCTGCATAACAGCAATGCACACAAAGTGCTGGAAGAATTCAGCATCTTTGGAAATAAATTAACAATTGACTTTTTGGGCTGAGACCCTTCCTCAGGACTGGAGAGGAAGGGGAATGAACCAAAAGGTGGAGGGAGACGAATGAGTACAAGGTGATTGGTGAAGCCTGGTGGGTGGGAATGAAGTAAGAAGCTGGAAGGTGATTGGTTGAAGCTTGGTGGGTGGGGGAGGGGTGAAGTAAGAAGCTGGAAGGTGATAGGTGAAAAAGATAAAGGGCTAGAAAAGAAGGAATCTTATAGGACAGGAGAGTGCACCATTGGAGAAAGTGAAGGAGGAGGGGCACCACGGGGAGGTGATAGGCAGGTGAGGAAAAGAGGTAAGAGTCCAGAATGGTGGATAAAAGAATAGGGAAAAAAAATATTGGTAGTTTGAGAAATAAATGTTCATGCCATCAGGTTGGAAGCTCCTTCAATGGAATATGAAGTGTTGCTCCTCCGACCAGAGAGTGGCCACATCATGGCAGAAGAGGAACCATGGACCGACACGTCAGAATGGGGACAGGAATAAAATACTGTAGTTGCTCACACCGATATGTTAGAACAGTTAGCCTCTTTGTGTGCGAGGCCCTTTAATGCTTTGGTTCGAGAAGGGGTAACAGATACATCACTCACTTGGATTTGTAAAATGACCTTTCGGAGATCTGAGCAACTGTGTTACTAGGAGCCAAATCTGAAGTACACCTGCCTTGCAGCCTCGTTGAGCTAAATATTTAATAGAAAGGTCTTTAATTAGTGACAGCATCACTTATTTATAGAGTTCATTTTGAAACTTTGAGTCACAAGATTTGTGCTGTCCGTATCTAATGGGACTGGGGTCTCACACACTACACAGAGTGCAAAGGCTGCGTTGGAATGCTGAACCGTCTGGGACAGGAACAGGCCCTTCATCCGGCTATCACAATGCCTCTTTATGTCCAATCTGTCTAAACGTGGTCCATCTCCCTCCATCCTCTCCCCATTCATGTTTCTGTTAAATGCCTCTTCACTGTTGTATCTGCATCCACCACCTTCCCCAGCAGTCCATCCCAGCACCCACCGCTCCCACGTTAGACTTTCCCCCCTCACGTTAAAGCTACTTGACACTTCCGCTCTGCGGAAAGGACTAGAGACATTTAAGAAATTCTTATATAGGTACAGTACTGTGCAAAAATTCTTGGGCACATAACCACATATGTAGCAAGGGTGCCTAAGATTTTTACACAGCACTGTATTGTCAACGTGGAGTGGAGAGTGAGTTTGTAAATCTGGCAGGAGCAAAGGATGTGGGGAATTGCGAGGGTGGAGCACCACAGGAAGATTATGGGACAGGTGGCAGAGAAGGAGTGCCGGGGGTGGGGTGCAGACACACCCAGCCCTAAGATACCAGGCAAGGTCATTTGATTCCAGACAACTGGTTTACTGATCATTACAGAATGTCTCTCTGGTGCTTCCTGCTCCCTCCCCTCTCCCTTCCCCTTTTCCCAACCATGATTCCTCTCTCCCTCCCCTCCTTCCACTCTCAGTCCACAACAGTGACCCAGATTAGAATGATGTTTATCGTCCCTCACATACGTCATGAAATTTGTTTATTTTTGGTGGCAGGATGCAACTGTCTTAGGCAACCTAGCTCTATATATGTGCCTTAGACATTTGCACAGTGCTGTGCATGGATGATTAGATGAATCTTGGGGTTTTATGTGGCAACATCTATGTACTAGGGAGGGCTATGTAAGAGGGTGGCGGGGTGGAAATATGTCTCTACCAAAGGAGGTGTAACGTACTTGTTCCCTCCTCTAGCCTGCAGGTCACCCTTGGGCTGGGTGTAGCACCTGCTTAGCCCCCTACCTCCCCCACACCCCGATCAGGGTCACATGAAACCATGGGATCAAGTGGTGGGTGGTCATATGAGCAGCCGATGCATATCACAAATCCTGGTTATGTGACCACTGACGTCAGGCAGTCAGGCAGACAATCTCTGAAGTGTATTGATAAAGGCTGGGGTCACCTGTTTTGTAAAGAAACTGTTCAGAAGATGGCAATGGCAAACCCCTTCAGTAGAAAAATTTTCCAAAAACAATCATGGTCATACAAAGACCATGATCACCCATGTCATATGACGTGGCACAGAATGATGATGTCATATGACATGGCACATAATGATGATGATGATGAAAGAGGGAAGGGTTAGATTGATCTTAGAGTAGGTTAAAAGGCTGGTACAACATTGTGGGCTGAAGGGCCTGTACTGTGCTATTTTATGTTCTATGATTCTGAGTATCTACCCTATCTATAGCTCTCACTGCTCATTAAATGGTCCCAATGGAATGCATCTGAAATTACTCTTGCCAACCAAGTCCAGCTCCTGTCCTTCATGTGTGGCTTAGCTACTAAGCCCTGTGGAACCATTTCTACTAACAGGAGGAGGGGAAATGGCAGGTTACTGGTGCCTTCAGCCCAGTCGTTTCAGACAGATGGGCCTCACAGCCGTGGTTGGCAGCTCACTTAGGAGTGGGAAAACTGTGATCTCAAACCTCCATTGCCTTATGGAAATACTCACTGATGGGGAAGGCTTCAGGAATAAGCCCTGAAGGAAAAGTCTAGAGCTGGAGTCCCTAAGGCAGTCCTACGTTGAGTTCAGTGCTGACTGGCAACTTGTGTGACACTGCTAGTGCCAAATTGTATCAGTCTCTGCCATTTCAGAATCAGAATCAGGTTTATTATCACCGGCATGTGACGTGAAATTTGTTAACTTAGCAGCAGCAGTTCAATGCAATACATAATATAGAAGAAAAAATAATAATAAATAAATAAATCAATTATAGTATACATATATTGAATAAATTTAAAATAGTGCAAAAACAGAAATAGTATATATTTAAAAAGTGAGGTAGTGTTCATGGGTTCAATGTCCATTTAGGAATCGGATGGCAGAGGGGAAGAAGTTGTTCCTGAATCACTGAGTGTGTGCCTTCAAGCTTCTGTACCTCCTACCTGATGGCAACAATGAGAAAAGGGCATGTCCTGGGTGCTGGGAATCCTTAACAATGGATGCTGCCTTTCTGAGACACCACTCCTTGAAGATGTCCAGGGTACTTTGTAGGCTAGTACCTAAGATGGAGCCGACTAAATTTACAACCCTCTGCAGCTTCTTTTAGTCCTATGCAGTAACCCGTCCATACCAGACAGTGATGCAGCCTGTCAGAATGCTCTCCATGGTACAACTATAGAAGTTTTTGAATGTATATGTTGACACTCAAACTCCCAATGAAGTACTTGCCTTGAAGTACTTATCTTGCCTTCGTTGTAGCTGTATCGATATGTTGGGACCAGGTTAGGTTAGGTCCTCAGAGATCTTGACACCCAAGAATTTGAAAAGCTCACTCTCTCAGCTTCTGATCCCTCTATGAGGATTGGTATGTGTTGGTATGTGTTCCTTCGTCTTATACATCCCGAAGTCCACAATCTGTTCTTTCATCTCACTGACGGTGAGCACAAGGTTGTTGCTGTGATATCACTCCACTGGTTGTGGAGTACGCCCTTTCGTCTCCATCTGAGGTTCTACCAACAATGGTTGCATCATTAGCAAATTTATAGATGGTATTTGAGCTACGCCTAGCCACACAGTCATGTGTATATAGAGAGAAGAACAGTGGGCTAAGTACACACCCCTGAGGTACGCCAGTGTTGATCGTCAGCAAGGAGGAGATGTTATCACCAATCCGCACAGATTGTGGTCTTCTGGTTAGGAAATTGAGGATCCAATTGCAGAGGGAGGTACAGAGGCCCAGATTCTGCAATTTCCTAATCAGGATTGTGGGAATGATGGTGTTAAACGCTGAGCTGTAGTCGATGAACAGCATCCTGACATAGGTGTTTGTGTTGTCCAGGTGTTCTAAGGCTATATGAAGAGCCATTGAGGTTGTGTCTGCCATTGACCTATTGTGGCGATAGGCAAGTTGCAATGGGTCCAGGTCCTTGCTGAGGCAGGAGTTCAGTCCAGTCGTGACCAACCTCTCAAAGCATTTCATCACTGTTGATGTGAGTGCTACTGGGCGATAGTCATTAAGGCAGCTCACATTATTCTTCTTAGGCACTGGTATAATTGTTGCCTTTTTGAAGCAAGTGGGAACTTCTGCCCGTAGCAGTGAGAGGTTGAAAATGTCCTTGAATACTCCCGCCAGTTGGTTGGCACAAGTTTTCAGAGTCTTGCCAGCTACTCCATCAGGCCTTGCGAGGGTTCATTTCATTGGATTCATCAGCTGTGTGGAGAAGGGGAGCTTGCTACATGGGCAACATTTTGGCCTGGGTTGCGAACCTAGACAGTGAGGGGACAACATCCATGGTCAATCCTGACCAATGGAGGATATTGTGTAGGCAGAACTGGCGGGCTATGGCACAGGATTACAGTAAAGCTGAGAACTCAGTCAGGTCCATCGGGGCACTAGTCTCCCCAGCATCCAGAACATCTTCAAGGAGCGATGCCATCATGAAGGACCCCATCACCCAGGCTCACCGTCAGAATCAGGTTTAATATCACCGGCATATGTTGTGAAATTCCTAGGCTTTGCAGCAGCACTACAATGCAATACATAATAATAGAGAAAAAACTGAATTACAGTAAATATATATTTAAATAGTTAAATTAAATAAGTAGTGCAAAAATAGAAATAAAAAGATAGTGAAGTAGTGTTCATGGGTTCAGTGTCCATTCAGAAATTGGATGTCAGAGGACAAGATGCTGTTCCTGAATCGTTGAGTGTGTTTCATCAGGCTCCTGTACCTCCTCCCTGATGGTAGCAATGAGAACAGGGCATGTCCTTGGTGCTGGGGGTCCTTAATGATGGACACAGCCTTTCAGAGGAATTGCTCCTTGAAGATGTCCTGAATACTACAGAGGCGAGTGCCCATGATGGAACTGGCTAAGTTTACAACTCTCTGCAGCTGATATTGATCCTGTTCAGTCGGCCCCATACCAGACACAGCCGGTTAGAATGCTCTCCACGGTACATCTGTCAATGAATCAGGAACAGCTTCTTCCCCTCAGCCATCAAATTTCTGAATGAGCATTGAATTCATAAACACCACCTCACTACTTATTTTCTCTCTTTTGCACTGCTTATTACACTTTTAAAAATGATATATAAATATTTACTGAAATTTACAGCTTTTATGATTATGTATTACAATGCACTGCAGCCAGATAACAATAAATTTCACGACGTATTTCACTGCAGCTCCTGAGGGACTGAGTTAGGGAACTGGAGTTGCAGCTCGATGACCTTCGCCTGGTCAGGGAGAGTGAGGAGGTGACAGAGAGGAGTTACAGGCAGGTGGTCACACTGGGGCCACGGGAGACAGACAAGTAGGTAACAGTCAGGAGGGGCAAGGGGAAGAGTCAGGTATTAGAGAGTACCCCTCTGGCTGTCCCCCTTGACAATAAGTATTCCTGTTTGAGTACTGTTGGGGGAGACGACCTACCTGGGGGAAGTGACAGTGGCCGTGCCTCTGGCACAGAGTCTGGCCCTGTGGCTCAGAAGGGTAGTGAAAGGAAGAGGAAAGCAGTAGTGATAGGGGACTCTATAGTTAGAGGGTCAGACAGGTGATTCTGTGGACGCAGTAAAGAAACTCAGATGGTAGTTTGCCTCCCAGGTGCCAGGGTCCGGGATGTTTCAGATCACGTCCAAGATGTCCTGAAGTGGCAGGGAGAACAGCCAGAGGTCATGGTACATATTGATACCAATATCATAGGTAGGAAAAGAGAAGAGGTCCTGAAAAAAAGACAACAGGGAGTTAGGAAGGAAGTTGAGAAGCAGGACTGCAAAGGTAGTAATCTTGGGATTACTGCCTGTGCCACGCGACAGTGAGAACAGGAATAGAATGAGGTGGAGGATAAATGCGTGGCTGAGGGATTGGAACAGGGGGCAGGGATTCAGATTTCTGGATCATTGGGACCTCTTTTGGGGCAGGTGTGACCTGTACAAAAAGGATGGGTTGCACTTGAATCCCAGGGGGACCAATATCCTGGTGGGGAGGTTTGCTAAGGCTACTGGGGAGAGTTTAAACTAGAATTGTTGGGAGGTGGGAACCAAACTGAAGAGACTGGGAAAGGGGCGGTTGGCTCACAAATAGAGAAAGCTTGTAGACAGTCGAGTGGGAGAATAGGCAGGTGATAGAGAAGGGATGCGCTCAGACTGATGGTTTAAGATGTGTTGATTTTAATGCAAGGTGTGTTGTGAACAAAGCGGATGAGCTTAGAGCATGGATCAGTACTTGGAGATATGATGTGGTGGTCATTACAGAGATGGCTCAGGGGCAGGATTGGTTACTTCAAGTGCCGGGTTTTAGATGTTTCAAAAAGGACAGGGAGGGAGGCAAAAGAGGTGGAGGGATGGCACTGTTAATCAGAGATAGTGTCACAGCTGCAGAAAAGGTAGCCATGGAGGGATTGTCTATGGAGTCCCAGTGGGTGGAGGTTAGGAACAGGAAGGGGTCAATAACTTTACTGGGTGTTTTTTTATAGGCTGCCGAATAGTAACAGGGACATCGAGGAGCAGATAGAGAAACAGATCCTGGAAAGGTGTAATAATAACAGAGTTGTCGTGATGGGAGATTTTAATTTCCCAAGTATCAATTGGCATCTTCCTAGAGCAAGGGGTTTAGATGGGGTGGAGTTTGTTAGGTGTGTTCAGGAAGGTTTCTTGACACAGTATGTAGATAAGCCTACAAGAGGACAGACTGTGCTTGATTTGGTATTGGGAAATGAATCTGGTCAGGTGTCAGATCTCTCAATGGGAGAACATTTTGGAGATAATGATCATAATTTTATCTCTTTTACAACAGCATTGGAGAGAGATAGGAACAGACAAGTTAGAAAAGCATTTAACTGGAGTTCAGGGAATTATGAGGCTATCAGGCAGGAAATTGGAGGCATAAATTGGAAACAGATGTTCTCAGGGAAAAGTACGGAAGAAATGTGGCAGATATTCAGGGGATATTTGTGTAGAGTTCTGTAAAGGTACATTCCAATGAGACAGGAAAGTTATGGTAAGGTACAGGAACCGGTGCACAAAGGCTGTAATAAATCTAGTCAAGAAGAAAAGAAAAGCTTACAAAAGGTTCAGAGAGCTAGGTAATGTTAGAGATCTAGAAGAGTATAAGGCTAACAGGAAGGAGCTTAAGAAGTAAATTAGGAGAGCCAGAAGGGGCCATGAGAAGGCCTTGGCGGGCAGAATTAAAGAAAACCCCAAGGTATTCTACAAGTATGTGATGAGCAAGAGGATAAGATGTGAAAGAATAGGACCCATTAAGTGTGACAGTGGGAAAGTGTGTATGGAACCGGAGGAAATAGCAGAGGTACTTAATGAATACTTTGCTTCAATATTCACTATGGAAAAGGATCTTGGTGATTGTAGTGATGACATGTAGCAGACTAAAAGCTTGAGCATGTAGATATTAAGAAAGAGGAAGTGCTGGAGCTTTAGGAAAGCATCAAGTTGGATAAGTTGCTGGGACCAGATGAAAGGTACCCCAGGCTACTGTGGGAGGCGAGGGAGAGGATTGCTGAGCCTCTGGCGATAATCTTTGAATCATCAATGGGAATGGGAGAGCTTCCGGAGGATTGGAGGGTTGCGGGTGTTGTTCCTTTATTCAAGAAAGGGAGTAGAGATAGCCGAGGAAATTATAGACCAGTGAGTCTTACCTCAGTGATGGTAAGTTGATGGAGAAGATCCTGAGAGGCAGGATTTATGAACATTTGGAGAAGTATAATATCATTAGGAATAGTCAGCATGGCTTTGTCAAGGGCAGGTCGTGCCTTACGAGCCTGATTGAATTTTTTGAGGATGCGACTAAACACATTGATGAAGGAAGAGCAGTAGATGTAGTGTATACGGATTTCAGCAAGGCATTTGATAAGGTGCCCCATGCAAGGTTTATTGAGAAAGTAAGGAGGCGTGGGATCCAAGGGAACATTTCTTTGTGGATCCTGAACTGGCTTGCCCACAGAAGGCAAAGATTGGTTGTAGACGGGTCATATTCTGCATGGAGGTCAGTCACCAGTGGCGTGCTTCTGGGATCTGTTCCGGGATCTTTACTCTTCATGATTTTTATAAATGACCTGGATGAGGAAGTGGAGGGATGGGTTAGTAAGTTTGCTGATGACACAAAGGTTGGGGCTGTTGTGGATAGTGTGAAGGGCTGTCAGAGGTTACGGCGGGATATTGATAGGATGCAAAACTGGGCTGAGAAGTGGCAGAAGGAGTTCAACCCAGATAAGTGTGAAGTGGTTCATTTTGATAGGTGAAATATGATGGCAGAATATAGTATTAATGGTAAGACTCTTGGCAGTGTGGAGGATCAGTGGGATCTTGGGGTCTGAGTCCATAGGACACTCAAAGCTGCTGCGCAGGTTTACTCTGTGGTTAAGAAGGTGTATGGTGAATTGGCCTTCATCAATAGTGGGATTGAGTTTAAGAGCTGAGAAGTAACGTTGCAGCTATATAGGACCCTGGTCAGACCCCACTTGGAGTGTTGTGTTCAGTTCTGGTTGCCGCACTACAGGAAGGATGTAGAAGCCATAGAAAGTGTGCAAAGGAGATGTACAAGGATGTTGCCTGAATTGGCGAGCATGCCTTATGAGAATAGGTTGAGTGAACTTGGCCTTTTCTCCATGGAGCAAAAGAGGATGAGAGGTGACCTGATAGAGGTGTACAAGATGATGGGAGGCATTGATCGTGTGGATAGTCAGAGGCTTTTTCCCAGGGCTGAAATGGTTGCCACAAGAGGACACAGGTGCTGGGGAGTAGGTACAGAGGAGATGTCAGGGGTAAGTTTTTTACTCAGAGAGTGGTGAGTGTGCGGAATGGGCTGCTGGCAACAGTGGTGGAGGCTGGTACGATAGGGTTTTTTAAGAGGCTTTTAGATAAGTACATGGAGTTTAGTAAAATAGAGGGCTATATGTAAGCCTAGTAATTTCTAAGGTAGGGACATGTTCGGCACAACTTTGTGGGCTGAAGGGCCTGTATTGTGTTGTAGGTTTTCTATGTTTCTATATGCTGGTGATATTAAACATGGTTTTGATTCTGATTTTTAGTTACTTGGTGAACTGGATAGTCAAAAGTCAACGAGTCCCTCCCTCACTGTTGGAGAACTCGCCTGCAAATTCGCCCTCCATGTCGTTAAATTAATCTGCGAATCCTCTAGCTGTGATGATTAGATTTCGTCGGTGGTGTGTTTAATAGATTAGCTCTAATGAAGTGTTTATATTTTATTAAACCCTTGCCTTCTGAATGTAATCGTTTTATCTCCTGCCATAAGATTACGAATACGACTCAGGGGAAGGAGATGCAGGGAGGATTCTGATTATTTTGTCGGCTCGTAAATCAAATTGCCATGCACGCAAGAGGATGTAATCCCAATGTTTCTGAAAGCACAAAGCCACATCAATCAAATGCCAAGGGAACGTTCAGCCCATCTAACCTGTGCCCATCAGTATAAGGGGTATAGACAAGGTGAATGCTTGCATGCTTTTTTCCCTCTTAGGTTGGGTGACACTAGAAATAGAGGTCATAGGTCTAGGGTGAAAGGTGAATATTGGAGTCTTAGAGTCAGAGAAATGTATAGCACGGAAACTATGCTGAACCATTTAAGCTGTCTACTCCCATCGCCCTGCACCGGGACTACAGCCCTCCATATCCCTACCATTGATATAGCTACCCAAAACTCTCTTAAATGCTGAAAACAAGCTCACATGTACCACTTCTGCTGGCAGCTTGTTCCACACTTCCACGACCCTCTGAGTGAAGAAGTTTTTCTATAAGCTTTTCACCTTTCACCCTTACGCCATGACCTTTAATTGTAGTCTCACACAACCTCAATGGAAAAAGCCTGCTTGCATTTACTCTATCTATACCCTCATAATTTTGTATACCTCTATCAAATCAGCTCATCTTCTACGTTCCAAGGAATAAAGTCCTCACCTATTCACCCTTTCCTTATAACTCGGGTCCTCCAGTCCTGACAACATCCTTGTAAATTTTCTCTGTGCTCTTTCGACCTTATTTACATCTTTTCTGTACGTAGGTGACCAAAACTGGATCTTTAGGATCTTTAGACTCTTAGATAGATATGTGGAGCTTAGAAAAATAGAGGGCTATTCGGTAGGGAAATTCTAGGCAGTTTCTAGAGTAGGTTACATGGTCGGCACAACATTGTGGGCCGAAGGGCCTGTAATGTGCTGTAGATTTCTATGTTCTATGTTCTATACAGCATGGAACAGGCCCTTCCAGCCCAGAGAGCTGTGACACCTAGTTAGCCACCTGGTTTTACATAAGACCATGAGGTATAGGAGTAGAATTAGGCCATTTGGCCCATCAATTCTGCTCCACCATTTCATCATATTTTCCTCCCAGCCCCAGTCTCCTGCCTTCTTCCCGTATCCCTTCATGCCCTGACCAATCAAGAATCTATCAACCTCTGCTTTAACTATACATAAAGACTTGGTCTCCACAGCTGTCTGTGGCAAAGAATTCCACAGATTCACCACCCTCTGGCTAAAGAAATTCCTTTTCATCTCCATTCTAAATGTACGTCCCTCTATTCTGAGTGCCCTAACCCTAGCCTAATCACAGGGCAATTTACTACAACTAATGAGGCTACGAACCAGCACATGGGAGGAAGCTGTTGCACCTGGATGAAACCCACATCCACACGCACACGCGAAGAAAGTACAAACTTTCTTACAGAGGTTGCCAGAATTGAACTCCGAATTCTGATGCCCTGAGCTGTAATCTCATTGTGCCAACTGCTATGCTACTGTGGCATTATGTGGGAGAGAAGGGTTCCATTGATTTTGGAGTAGGTTAAAAATTCGGCACACCATAGTGGCCTGAAAGGCCTGTACTGCTCTATGTCTTTTATTCCATGGACATGGATGAGAGAAGTCTGGAGGTCTGTGGTCTGGTGAAGGTAGAAGGGACTAAGGCAAAAGGTGATGTTGGAATGGACCAGGTGAGCTAAAGGACCATTTTCTGTGCTGTAGTGTTCCGTGACTCTATAACTCTCTCGGTCATGCTCTCTTCTCGCTGCTGCCATCAGAACGTGGGTACAGGAGCCTTATGGCTAACACCACCAGGTTCAGGAACTTGAATTACCCCTCTACCATCGGGCTCTCGAACCAAAGGGCTTAACTTCTCTTAACTTCACTCGCCCTGTCATTGAAATATTCCCACGACCTATGGACTCACTTTTGAGAACTCTTCATCTCATGTTCTCAAAAACTATTGCTTAGTTATTTATTATTATTTCTTCTTTTTGTATTTGCACGGTTTGTTGTCTTCTGCACTCTGGTTGAACGTCCAAGTTGGGTGGCCTTTCACTAATTCTGTTACCGTTATTATTCTGTATATTTATTGAGTATGCCTAAAGAAAATGAATCTCAGGGTTGTATATTGTGACATATATGTACTTTGATATTGAATTTACTTTGAACAAAATAAACAGAGCAAATGACAATTACCAAGGTAGCATTCATGGGCTTATGGACCATTCAGAGATCAGGTGGTAGTGGGGAAGAAGCTATTCCTAAGATGTTGAATATGCATGTTCAGGCTTCTGTACCTCCTCCCTAATGGTAGCAATAATAATAATAATAATAACATCTGCCCACGATCTGAGCAGACTAGATGTCGACAAGAAAGCAGCGTGCACGTGGCTCAGAGTTGGAGAAGGCTTCCTTGTGGCAATAGGACCAGGTGGTTAACACAAAAAATATCAAAAATACAAAATAAAAGACCAACAAATTCAAGATGGTAAGTGCAGAAAATGCCACGAGAAACGAGAAACGATCCAACACATTACAGGATCCTGCAGCAGTTTAACTCAATCTGATTACTGACACAGACACAATCAAGTGACAAGCTTCATTCACCAAAATCGTGCCTCAAAATACAAACTCATGAAAGACAACATACATTACTATAAATACAAGCCTGATCCAGATTTGGAGTCAGAATCCTACATATTATATTATGACTGATCCGTTATTACAGACAGGACAATCTATAATAACCATCTGGATATAATATTGAAGGATAAAAAGCAAGAACAACTTACTTACTAGATATAGCCATTCCAAACACACATAACGTATAGAAATCAGAAAGTGAAAAACACCAGAAATACAGAAACATAGGAAACCTACAGCACAATACTGGCCCTTCAGCCCACAAAGCTGTGCTGAACATGTCCTTACCTGAGAAATTGTTTAGGGTTACCTATAACCCTCTATTTTTCTGAGCTCCATGTACCTGTCCAGGAGTATTTTAAAAGACCCGATCATATCAGCCTCCATCACTGAAGCCGGCAGCCCATTCCACGCACTCACCACTCTCTGGGTAAAAAACTTACCCCTGACATCACCTCAGTACCTACTTCCAAGCGCCTTAAAACTGTGCCCTCTCGTGCTAGCCATTTCAGCCCTGGGAAAAATCCTCTGACTATCCACACAATCAATGTCTCTCATCATCTTATACACCTCTATCAGGTCACCTCTCATCCTCCATCGCTCCAAGGAAGAAAGGCTGAGTTCACTCAACCTATTCTCATAAGGCATGCTCCCCAATCCAGGCAACATCATTATAAATCTCCTTTGCACCCTTTCTATGGTTTCCACACGCTTCCTGTAGTGAGGCGATCAGAACTGAACACAGTACTCCAAGTGGGGTCTGACCAGGGTCCTATATGGCTGCAACATTACTTCTCGGCTCCTAAACTCAGTCCCACGGTTGATGAAGGCCAATGCATCGTATGCTTTCTTAACCATAGAGTCAACTTGCACAGCTGAATTAAAAGTGGACATTGAAAGACTATGGAACATGAACAGGGTATACATTGTCTCAATCTACAGTTAGTGTCATCCCAAAGTCATGATACAATAGTGTTAAACAATTAGGCCTGCACAGCAATATCTATGTAGTTCTTCAAAAAGTCACTAGAATAGTCCGAAAGTTTCTAGCAATTGACAAATGAGTGTGTTTGGCTATGCCCATACCTCAGGCTTTAACAGCTTGAGCTGAGAAAATAAAATTTTAAACAGTAATAATAATAGCTTTAGTTATAGGGCACTTTCCATAAAGGTGATGTATGTTGTTCAGTGTTTTAATGGGATAAAAGTATAAACATGAAAATAAAAGACTAAAAGAAGTAAGTTAAAAACATAATTAAATAAATCAGTTTTGAACTGGCGTTTATGTGTGCCAACTGAGTCTGCATCCCTTCTAGGTATTAAGTTCCACAGTTTAGGAGCATAGTTCACAAAAGCTGACCAGCCAATTATCTCTTGAGCGAGTTTGTTTAAATTTAAGAGACCAATGGAAGAGGACCTGAGAGCTTGAGCAGGATTATTAAATGAAAAATGATTCTGTGTTGTACTCTAGTCCAACCATTAAAAAGCTTTAAAAACATGTGCGAGAACTTCAAAGTCAATTCTGAAAGATTCAGGAAGCCAATGCAGAATAGCTAGCGTGGGAGCGATATGTTCCTTCATCCTGGTTTGAGTGAAAGGTCTAAATGAGTTGCAGTTTGTTAATCGAAGGCTAGTAAAAGTGCAGTGAAGTAATCTAATCTATTCCATTTAAAGGTGTGAATTAACTTTTCAGTATCATTACGTGACAGAAACGGACTTTGCTTTGCAATATTTCTTGTGTAGAAATGCTGTTCTGGTCCCTTTCTCTACATGGGATTTAAAATTCAAATCTGAATCAAGAATAACACCCAGGCCAGTTACTTCTGATTTACAATGGGAGCCAAGTTCCCAAGTTTATCAAGAGATCTGTCTCTTTGGCAGGACTGGTCGAAGAGTTTCGGCTGGAAACGTTAACTGTACTGTTTTCCACAGATGTTGACTGGCCTGCTGAATTCCTCCAGCATTTTCTGTATGTTGTTCAGTTTATCTTCATTTAGATTTAGGAAATTATTGCTCATTCATTTGTTTATTGCATCCATATGAGAAGTCAGAGAAGCCAGGCTCCGGCTCAACCAAGATGTACAATTGTGTGTCACCTGCATTACTGTGAGAATCAAGTTTATGCTCTCTAATGATGTCTCCGAAAGGGAGCATGTAACAGGAGAAAGGTAGAGGGCTAAGAGCAACACCAAAGGGTACCCGTATCTCTTAGGAAACCGGTCTCCAAGACAGATGAAAAATTTTCTCTCTAAGGTAAATGAACAAAACCAGATAAGGGCACTACCAGAGAGCCAACTCAGGTCTCAAGGCGATCTGGGAGAGTGTTGTGGTCAATTGTGTCAAAGGCAGCATTTCAATCTGGAAGACTGAGATTCTGTTGGTATCAGTGCTGAGCCTGAGATTGGTGAAGCCCAGCGACAACTTCTTAGCAGCAAACCAAACAAAGATTTCAACTAAATATTTCATTAATAAAACTTCTTCATAAATAAAATTTATGGTAAATACTCAAACAATGGAAAGGTAGGCAGAGGTGAGGAAAGGCCAAGAGTCAAAGTGAGCAGAGGTGAGGCTGAATTGAGGATTGAAGTGAACTACCGCAAGGCAAGGTCGAGGCGGATTCGAGGTGAGTGGAGGTGAGGCAAGGAAGAGTCTGGGCCCACAGCATATTGAAGAGACAGGGCCCAGGTCCTAGAGTGAGGAACAACCTTATTTGGGCGACTTAAACGTCAGGCCAGATAGGGCCAAAGGCAAGAGTCAGGTTGGTTCTTCTCGCTGCTCTGTGATGTTTACTCGGCTCTGAGGCCTGGTCCGGCTGCTCCAGGCTTCATGTCTTTGGACTCACTTTTGTTCTGAATGCTATTTGCTTACCTTTATTGTTTACACAGTATATTTTTTTCTGCACATCAGGTGTTTGACGATCTTTTATTATGGGTTCTTTTGGATTTCATTGTTTTGTGGCTGCCTGTAAGGAGCTGAATCTGATGGTTGTATAATGTATACATAATTCGAGAATAAATGCACTTTGAACTTTGAACTTTAAGGAGGCTGACAGTTTTGGTAAGGGCCATCCCTGTGCTGTAAAACCTGACTGAAACCTTTTTAGAATATTATTCTCATTCAGAAAGTTGTTGAGTTGATTAAAAATGACATTGTCAAGAATCTTGCCCAGGAAGGGAAGATTTGATATAGGCTGGTAGATACCAAATTAGTGGTTTGATAGCTGCCGCTTTGAAGGCATCTGGAAAAAAATCTAGTTTCAAGGATGTGTTAATAATTTTTATAACAGAATTGAAAATGCTATTAAAAGAATCCTTAAAAATAGTATGGTAGGGACGGTCAAGTCAGCAAGCAGACAGTGAACTCTTTGTTATAATCTTATCGAGTTCTACATTGGAAATAGTTGTAAATTTTAACATGGTTACTGTCTTTTTATGAGGTTGGCTGTGAAGGTTACGAGTATTGATGGGTGTACTCTCCATAATGGACGTAATTTTGTTCATAAAAATATTATGAATTCCTCACATCTGGTGGTAGATGCGTAACAGATGACATTTTAGGTTGGGGCAGGGCTCTACAATCGATCTATAGTTGAGAAAACTATTCTTGAATCACTGCTTTTAACTGTAATAATCTCTGAAAAATGGGTTCTTCTTGCAGAGTGTATAGCAACGTTAAAGGAGGCTAGCTTTCCCTTGCTGCTGAGACACAGCCTAGGATGCGTCGGGACACATCATCAGTGATGGATCCTGGGGTTAACGGGTATTTCGGGTCTTTCAACATCAGACGCTCTGGCCCAGGTGACCCAGCCAGGGATGATCAGGTCCCGGCTTCCGTCCCAGCAGACTTTGTCCACGGGTCACACCTATTGATCCACAGCCATTTGGAGACTCGCTCAGCAGCCTCTGTAACACTCCTGACGGCTCTTTTCTTTGCAGCCTCTGTACTACCAAGGAGAGAGTAAGTTCTGCAGAGCGAGCAACCAGCAAAACACCTACACCCCACGTCTATAGGCTCGCATGGTGCCCTCCACCCCGTCTCTGACAGCCCCTGGCATTTGGCTTCCTTACATTCAGATGCCTCCTCAATCTGGTCCTCCCAAGCCACTGTCATTTCCGCCATGACCAGCTGCTTTGGGGTTTCTGACAGAATGACCATGTCCAGCCTCAAGGATGATGATACAACAAAGTCAGGGAAGTTTAAGTGCTAGGCCAAGATCGACATCGGTTGCCAGTGAGACACTGGTGAGGAAGTCTGCTGGTGGTCTGTGCTCAGGCTGTCATTGGTCTCCAGCTTTGACAAAGGTGATGGGCTTTCTGGGTTGGTGGAGGAGCTCACTGTTGTAATAGCCAAGGAGAAAGTATTACAGTGGACTTCTAGACCAGTTTTCCCTCAGTTACTCTGCACGATCTCTTGAGCTCGCAGACGAACTTCTAACCACGGGGTCATCGTACTAAGTGATTTCTTTTTAACACTGAGTGGGGCCACTGTGGTTAATGTATTTGTCAAGTTATTGTTGAAAGAATCAACCATTTCACTTACTCAGCAGTTGAGGTCACAAGGGTGAGATGAACTAGCCAGCTCAGAGAAATAATAATGAGAAGAGGACAAGTCCCAGATGGACGGGGTCCTTAGTGATGGGTGCCATTCCTTGAGACACTGTCTGATCGATAAATGGACTCCATCCAAAAGGTGTACAGCATGGAACCAGGGCTTTTGGCCCATCAGGTACATGCAGACTTTCAAGGAGCAATTCGGAACGCGCAGTATAGGTACATCCCAAAAAAGAGTACATTTTCTATAGGTAGGATGGGGCAACCGTGGCTGACAAGAGAAATCAAAACTAAGATAGAAGCAAAAGAGAGGGTATGATAGAGCAAAAAGCTGGTGGGAAGGTAGAGGATTTGAAAACTTTTAAAGACCAACAGAAGACAGCTAAAAAGCCGTAAGGGGAAATATGAAATATGGAGGTAAGCTAGCAAATAATATCAAATGGGATATCAAAAGGTTTTCTCAGATATATCAAGAGTAAAAGAGAGGTGAGAGTGGATATCGGACGGCTGGAGAGGAAGTGGCAGACGAGTTGAAAAAGTACGTTGCATCTGTCTTCACTGTGGAAGACAATATCGGTGTGGTGAACTACATATACCTGTCTGGAGACGCCCCTCTGCTGACTGCTCCTGTGGCTCCTCCCACAGACCCCTGTATAAAGGCGATTGGGGCACTGCTCCTCCCTCAGTCTTCAACATGGTCGTGCTCCCTTTTTCGCTGTTAATAAAAGCCTATCGTTCACTTCCAGTCCCCTAGAGTTATTGATGGTGCATCAATCGGTATGCCAGAAGTTCGAGAGTGTCAGGGAGCAGAAGTGAGTGAAGTTGCTATTACTAGGGTAGAGATGCTTGGGAAACTGAAAGGCCTGAAGGTAAATAAGTCTTCTGGACCACATGGACTACAGACGGCGGAGGGAATAAATCCTGAGGGGCAAAGATAGAGTGAATGCACTTAGGGTGAGAGGGGAGAAATTAAATAGGAAGATGAGGGGTGACTTCTCCACCCAGAGGGTGGTCTGTATGTGGAATGAGCTGCCGGAGGAAATGGTTGAGGCAGACACAATAGGATCTCGGCTTGAAACATCAGCTCTTTTTCCCTCTCTATAGGTGCTGCCTGACCTGCTGCATTTTGTGTGTGTGTGTTGCTCTGGAATACCAGCATCTGCAGGATCTCTTGTGTTAGCAACACTTAAAGGGTGGTTAGACAGGTTCAGGAATAGCAACAAACAATCCGCTGGAGGAACGCAATGGGCCAAGCGAGTCTCTTCAAGGTGTGCCAGCTTTGAGGAATCGGAATTGGTGTATTATTGTCACATGTACCAAGATACAGTGAAAACCTGGTCTGGAATGCTGTTCATACAGATCTCTTGCTCCACCCCTTCCTTCCGCCTTTTCACACCGGTTGTGCACACCTGAACCTGTGTGCACATCTCCCGTCTTTCTTTCTAGCTGACTGTACATTTCCCTGCCCGACCTGTTGAGTTCCTCCAACGCTTTGAGTGATGACAGCCTCTCACATTCCGCTTGGGTCCTCTACAATTTGACAGCATGAGCAAGGAATTCTCCAGCTTTTGGGATGGGGATAGACAAAAGATATGGCATCGTGGAGTAATGGTCAGTGTAACACTAATACAATGCTAGCGACCCAGGTTCAATTCCCACTTCTGCCTGTAAGGAGTTTGTACATTCTCCCCGTGACCGTGTGGGTTTCCTCCAGCAGTCCAGAGGCCTACCAGTTTGTAGGCTAATTGGTTACACGTGTGTATTTGGGTGGCACAGATTCCTTGGGCAGTGCTATATCTCTAAATTAGAATTAAAATCAAAATAAACAAACAAATAAGTAAATAAATAAATACATAATACTGAGAACGTAAGTCCTTGAAAGTGAGTTTATTAAGTCGTGGAATCAGTTCAGAGTTGAGATGAATGAAGTTGTCCATGCTGGTTCAGGATCCTGATGGTTGAAGGGTACTAACTGTTCCTGAACCTGTGTGCTGTTGGACCGAAGGCTTGGAACCTCCTGCCTGATCACAAGACAAAGGAGCAGAAGTAGGCCATTCGGCACTGATGGCAGCAATGGGAAGAGAGCATGGCCTGGGGTTCATTTCTGCCGCTGTCTGTAAGGAGATTGTACGTTCTCCCCGTGACCGCGTGGGCTTCCTCTGAATGCTCCAGTTTCCTGTTTCATTCCAAAGACGTATGGGTTAGTAGGTTAATTAGAAGGTACAGGCTTGTTGGGCAAGAGGGGCATGTTTCCTGTCCGTAATGCCACTGACGTTTGGGGCAGCAATGAAGGTCCTCTATCTCTGGCGGTGTTCAGGGCTTCCTTCATCGTGTCAGTAGCTTCCTCTTAGTTTTCACTACAGGCAGTCATGCAAGTCCCGTTATAGACTCAGGAATACCATCACACTCTAATGTTGAAGGATTCTTCATTGTTATTTCAGTAATAATTTGCTTATACCAGTCAGGATTGTTAGTCCTCAACTGAACCCCTGAACCTGGAGGACCAGTGGGCCACTCTCAGTCTGGCCGCTACCCTTTGACCTTTAGGGCATGGGTGACCTTACCAAGAGCCAATGCATAAAGCTCTGACTCCAGCCAACACAGCTCTTTAGCTAACCTAGCAACGAGAAGGTTGTGGCCTTCTTGGAGGACAGAGGATCTGAGGAAGGCTCTTATCACCCAGATGATGGCTGAAATCAGGAGTGCAGTGCTTGAGGCAATTGCAAAGGCAAAAATTCTTGGAGGAGAGGAGACTGTTATCTATCTCCAAATAAAAGAAAATAAATCAAATCGAATATTTAATTTAATTTAGTACTGGTTTCGGCACAGACATCATAGGCTGAAGGGGCACGCTCCTGAACTGCTCTACTGTTTGTTCGAACACCACCCTTGATTTAGCCGGGTTATTTAGCACATGCCTGACGTTTACCGGAGGTAAACCTATCTATTGCAATTGAAGAGATTGTATTTGAAGAGCTTTTAATCGCTCCAGGAAGACAGCAATAATTAGTGCTTACAAACTCTCGCCCTGGAGATGTGTGTACCTGTGTAATAAATACATCAGTCAAACTGACAGCCAGCCCTTTTTGTATCTTGTCCAGGAAGTATGCAACTTAATGTATGTTGTTCCTCTGTGAAGCATGCGGTTTTAGTATAAATAGTCTTTGGGCAGCCTGCTCCTCCAGCCACCCTGAAGACTCTTATTTATTGTAAAGCTTGAGGCCTTGGTCTGACCTCACTTGAGAGCAGCTTTGGGCCTCTTATCCAAGAAAAGATGTGTTGGCTTTGGAAAGTATTGCTGCATGCTGCTGTGCAGAGGGACTTGGGAGTGCTTGTGCATGAATTGCAAAATGTTGGTTTGCAAGTGCTGCAGGTTATCAAGAAGGCAAATGGGATGTTGGCCTTCATTGCTGGAGGGATTGAATTTAAGACTAGGGAATTGATGCTGCAACTGTACAGGGTACTGGTGAGGCCGCACTGGAGTACTGCATACAGTTCTGGTCTCCTTACTTGAGGAAGGATATACTGGCTTTGATAGATAGATAGATAGATAGATAGATACTTTATTCATCCCCATGGGGAAATTCAACATTTTTTCCAATGTCCCATACACTTATTGTAGCAAAACTAATTACATACAATACTTAACAGTAAAAATAATTATGCATCTAAAATCACCCTCTCAAAAAGCATTAATAATAGCTTTTAAAAAGTTCTTAAGTAGTTTACTTAAATACATTGAGTCCTAACCCCGGCACTTTAACATATCTTACTCCTGGCGGTTGAATTGTAAAGCCTAATGGCATTGGGGAGTATTGATCTCTTCATCCTGTCTGAGGAGCATTGCATCGATAGCAACCTGTCGCTGAAACTGCTTCTCTGTCTCTGGATGGTGCTATGTAGAGGATGTTCAGGGTTTTCCATAATTGAACGTAGCCTACTCAGTGCCCTTCGCTCTGCTACCAATGTTATACTCTCCAGTTCTGTGCCCACGACAGAGCCCGCCTTCCTTACCAGCTTATTAAGACGTGAGGCGTCCCTCTTCTTAATGCTTCCTCCCCAACACGCCACCACAAAGAAGAGGGCGCTCTCCGCAACTGACCTACAGAACATCTTCAGCATCTCACTACAAACATTGAATGACGCCAACCTTCTAAGGAAGTACAGTCGACTCTGTGCCTTCCTGCACAAGGCATCTGTGTTGGCAGTCCAGTCTAGCTTCTCGTCTAACTGTACTCCCAGATACTTGTAGGTCTTAACCTGCTCCACACATTCTCCATTAATGATCACTGGCTCCATATGAGGCCTAGATCTCCTAAAGTCCACCACCATCTCCTTGGTCTTGGTGATATTGAGACACAGGTAGTTTGAGTTGCACCATATCACAAAGTCCTGTATCAGTTTCCTATACTCTTCCTCCTGTCCATTCCTGACACACCCCACTATGGCCGTGTCATCAGCGAACTTCTGCACATGGCAGGACTCCGAGTTATATTGGGAGTCTGATGTGTACAGGGTGAACAGGACTGGAGAGAGTACGGTTCCCTGCGGCGCTCCTGTGCTGCTGACCACCGTGTCAGACCTACAGTCTCCCAATCGCACATACTGAGGTCTATCTGTCAAGTAGTCCACTATCCAATCCACCATGTGAGAGTCTACTCCCATCTCCGTTAGTTTGTGCCTTAAGATCCTGGGCTGGATGGTGTTAAAGGCACTAGAGAAGTCCAGGAATGTAATCCTCACAGCACCACTGACCCCATCCAGATGAGAGAGGGATTTGTGCAGCAAATACGTGATAGCATCCTCCACTCCCACCTTCTCCTTATACGCAAACTGAAGAGGATCCCGGGCGTGCCTGGTTTGTGGCCTCAGATTGGAGGAGGTTCAGCAGGTTGATTGCAGAGATGAGGAGAGATTGCTATGAGGAATGCTGAACCTGTGGAATTCTCTTCTCAGTGATGCAGTGGAGGCTACCTCAGTAAATATATTTAAGACAGAGGTGGATAGATCTTTGGATAGTGGGGGAATTAAGGGTTTTGGAGAAAAGGCAGGTCGCTGCAGTTGAGTCCATGGTCATGTAACACTTACCAAACAGGCTGGTATATGTCTAGGGGAAAAGGAGATCCAGCCACTCACCAACCCACCTCCCGTACACGCAGGTGCTGTGAAAACCAAGTTTATGCCACGCGCACACACACCATATCAAACTCACACCAGATACCGTTATGGAATACGCTTTAAAGATTTTACTAAAACTAAAAGAGTACTATGCAATACAATATATATGAAGGAAAAGAAAATAAAGTAAAAGGCGCCAACTTATCAAAGTTCAGTCAGTTTAGTGCACATCATTGGAGCTCAACCATCGAACCATTTGACCCCTCGTCACTTTCCTCCGACCTCCACATCCTCGCTCCTGGGACCACCCGGGTGGTCGACCGAGCAGTGTGGCGCACGTCCACCTTCCTTGGCGTCTTCTTCCCGACTCCCCTGAAAAGACTGTGAAAACCCCCAAGCTCCCAGCCTCACAAGACAAATAACATTCCCCATTGGTCAACAAATGAATACAATCCCCATATCAGCAAGTCTAAAGCTAAACAACTGCGAGAGAAAGCACTTATCATACAAAGAAGCATTCCTACTCTTAACAATACAAAGAAGCCATTTTGATTAACATACACAGTACATTGTACAGTCAGATCAGCCATGATCTTATTGAACAGCAGAGCACGCTCAGAGGCCAGATGGCCTACCCCTGCATCTATTTCTTATGTTCTTATGAAAGAGCTCAGAGGAGGGTCATGAGAATGATTCTAGGAATGACTGCAGTTCAGAAGATGGAGAGGGGATCTCTTTGAAACCTATGAAATGTTGAAAGGTCTCGACAGAGTGGATGTGCAGAGGATATTTCCTATAGTTGGGAAATCTAGCACTGGAAGGCACAGCTTCAGAGTAGAGAGATATCCATATAGGGAGGAATTTCTTCAGCCAGAGGGTGGTGAATCTGGGGAATTCGTTGTAAAGTGTGGGAAGAAGAAAGGAGAGGGACTCACTGTCTACATTAACGTAAGATGGTGTAACCCCGGGCATGTGAGTACAAAGATCTCCGTTTGTGAAAGAGATATTGAGCTGATCGCCGTGAGTATGAGGCCATATTACCTGCCTCGAGAATTCGCAAGCGTCATTGTGGTGAATGTGTATGTCCCGCCGCGTGCCGACGCAACGGTAGCGTGTGACGTCATCAGCTCCGCTGTTGCTAGGCTTCAGACACAGCACCCTGAGGCACTGGTGATAATTACAGGGGACTTCAACCATGTGACTTTGGACAAGACACTACCTGCTTTCTCCCAGTACATGGATTGCTACACCAGGGGTAATAGGACTATTGACCTACTGTATGCAAATGTAGAGGAGGCATATAGTGCATCCCCACTGCCTTCATTGGGGAAAGCTGATCACAACCTGGTTTTGTTACAGCCCAGATATAAATCAATTGTGATGAGGCATCCCACTACCACACGCTCTTTTAGGAAGTGGACTCCTGAAGCTGAACAGGCCCTGAGAGACTGCTTCGGTACTACTAACTGGGATGTACTGCAAGGGGGGCTCTGTGGGGGCGTTGAGGAGGTCACTGAATGCACAACGGACTATATTAACTTTTGTGTGGATGCCGTTGTCCCTGTCAGAACTGTTCGCTGCTATCCCAATAATAAGCCCTGGATCACTAGTCACATCAAAGGCCTCCTAAACCAGAAGAAGAGGGCCTTTAAAGATGGTGATCGGTTGGAGCTTAAAAGAGTTCAGAAGGAACTCAGAGTACAGATAAGGGGGGCAAAGGAGCAGTATAGGAGGAAGCTAGAACAAAAGCTGCAGAAAAAAAGCATGAAGGAGGTGTGGGATGGGATGAAGATCATCACCGGATGCAGTGCAAAGCGGGGGGCGAACATAAGTGGAGATGTGGAGAAAGCGAACCAGCTGAACAACTTCTTCAACAGTTTCGACAGCTCAATCTCATCCTCACCGCAGAAATCCACACCAGGCTTACTTCCCTCACAGGAAAATAGCCACTCACAGGAGACCTTGCCCACGCCCAGGATTACGGCTGCACAGGTGGAAGGTCAACTGAGGAAGATCTGTACCAGCAAGGCGGCTGGACCGGATGGAGTTTCCCCACGATTACTGAGGGCCTGTGCGACTGAGCTGGGAGAACCACTACAGCGCATCTTCAACATGAGCCTGGAGCAGAGAAGAGTACCCAGACAGTGGAAAACATCCTGTATTGTCCCGGTACCGAAGAAACCACAACCAAAGGAGTTGAATGACTTCAGACCTGTAGCCTTGACGTCGCACGTGATGAAGACCATGGAGTGGCTGATAATACAGAATCTGAGGCCACAAACCAGGCACGCCCAGGATCCTCTTCAGCTTGCGTATAAGGAGAAGGTGGGATTGGAGGATGCTATCACGTATTTGCTGCACAAATCACTTTCTCACCTAGATGGGGTCAGTTGTGCTGTGAGGATTACATTCCTTGACTTCTCTAGTGCCTTTAACACCATCCAGCCCAAGATCTTAAGGCACAAACTAACGGAGATGGGAGTAGACTCTCACATGGTGGATTGGATAGTGGACTACTTGACAGATAGACCTCAGTATGTGCGGTTGGGAGACTGTAGGTCTGACACGGTGGTCAGCAGCACAGGAGCGCCGCAGGGAACCGTACTCTCTCCGGTCCTGTTCACCCTGTACACATCAGACTTCCAATATAACTCGGAGTCCTGCCATGTGCAGAAGTTTGCTGATGACACGGCCATAGTGGGGTGTGTCAGGAATGGACAGGAGGAGGAGTATAGAAAACTGATACAGGACTTTGTGATATGGTGCAACTCAAACTACCTGCGTCTCAATATCACCAAGACCAAGGAGATGGTGGTGGACTTTAGGAGATCTAGGCCTCATATGGAGCCAGTGATCATTAATGGAGAATGTGTGGAGCAGGTTAAGACCTACAAGTATCTGGGAGTACAGTTAGATGAGAAGCTAGACTGGACTGCCAACACAGATGCCTTGTGCAGGAAGGCACAGAGTCGACTGTATTTCCTTAGAAGGTTGGCGTCATTCAATGTCTGTAGTGAGATGCTGAAGATGTTCTATAGGTCAGTTGTGGAGAGCGCCCTCTTCTTTGTGGTGGCGTGTTGGGGAGGAAGCATTAAGAAGAGGGACGCCTCACGTCTTAATAAGCTGGTAAGGAAGGCGGGCTCTGTCGTGGACAAAGTACTGGAGAGTTTAACATCGGTAGCTGAGCGAAGGGCGCTGAGTAGGCTACGGTCAATTATGGAAAACTCTGAACATCCTCTACATAGCACCATCCAGAGACAGAGAAGCAGTTTCAGCGACAGGTTACTATCGATGCAATGCTCCTCAGACAGGATGAAGAGGTCAATACTCCCCAATGCCATTAGGCTTTACAATTCAACCGCCAGGACTTAAGAACTTTTTAAAAGCTATTATTAATGCTTTTTGAGATAGTGATTTAGATGCATATCATATTTTTTTTACTGAGTTAAGTATTGTATGTAATTAGTTTTGCTACAACAAGTGTATGGGACATTGGAAAAAAAGTTGAATTTCCCCATGGGGATGAATAAAGTATCTATCTATCTATCTATAGTTAAAGTGGAGGTTGATAAGTTCTTGATTTGTAAGGGCATTAAAGGTTGCGGGGAGAATGGGGTTGAGAGATTCAATCATCAACACATTTGATATCATTGGCACAGGTTGTGAAATTTGTTGTTTTTGTGGCAGCAGTACAATGCAGTACATAATAAGAGAAAAGTAACTGTGAGTTACAGTGTATCTATGAACGTACAAAAGTAAGAATAAAAAAGTGTCTATTCAGAAATCGGATGGCAGAGGGGAAGAAGCTGTTCCTGAATCATTGAGTGTGTGTCTTCAGCCTCCTGTACCTCCTCCCTGACGGTAGCAATGAGAAGAGGGCATGGCCTGAGTGATGAGGATCCTTAATGATGGATGCTGCCTTTTTGAAGCATTGTTCCTTGAAGATGCCCTGCATATTCCAGAGGCCAGTGCCCATGGTGGGGCTGACTGAGTTTACGACTCTCTGCAGCTTACTGTGATCCTGTACAGTTGCCCCCCACCCCCTCCCCCAGATGGGGATACAGTCAGTTAGAATGGTCTCCATGGTAGGAACTTGCAAATGTCTTTAGTGACATACCAAATCTCCTCAAGCTCCTAATGCAGTATGACTATAACACAAGTAACCACACATTACAACAGTGGTGTGCAGGAGAGTGTCTCTGAACGCACAACATGTCAAACCTTGAAGATGGGCTACAGCAGCAGCAGACCGCGAACGTGCACTCAGCAGCCACTTCAGTCGGTACCTCCTGTGCGTAATAAAGTGGCCACTGGATGTAAAGCCTTGTTTTAATTTTTTTTATGGGTTCATCTTCACACAAGTCCTATACTTGACACACTCTGTGTTGTCACTGATCAACAGGAGTCTGAAAACTCTCACTCGTTCTTCAAACATATTTTATCTACAAGAAGAACAGCATGGCCACTGTCGGTACACTGCGAGACTATAAAATAAGACACAGGAATAGAATTAGGCCATTCAGCCCATCGAGTCTGCTCTGTCATTCCATTATGGCTGATCCATTTCCCTCTCAGCCCCTTTCTCCTGCCTTCTCACTGCAACCTTTCAAGCCCTGACTAATCAAGAGCCTATCAGCCTTTGCCTTAAGTATGCCCAGTGACCTGGCTTCCACACTTGCCTGTGGCAATGAATGGCATTTTTGTGTTCTGAAGTCTGAACACAGAAATGCCATTTTTGTACAGCACTGACTAACGGTTACGGATATTGACCAACTGGTAACCTTGTGAACGTTCAAATTCCATATTTACAAGATCAATCGCCATTCGCAACACAGTGTTCGAAGTCAATAGAAACTACGAGCTAACAAATGATGATACTATGAAGAGAGTAAAGTAATTGTTAGGGTATCGGGGTGGAGATATGTCTTTACCAAAGGAGGAGTGAGGCGCTGCTTCCCTCCACTACCCTGCAGGTCACCCTTGGGCAAGATGTAGCACCTGCTTAGCTCACCCCCCAGATCAGTCATTGGAAGCCATGGGAGCAGGTGGTGGACAATCATACGAGCAACTGGTGTATATCACAGTTCCTGGTTATGTGACCACTGACACCAGATATACAATCTCTGAAGAGTATTGATAATGACTGGGGCCACTCGTCTTGTAAAGACACTGCCCAGAAGGCAATGGCAAACCACTTCTGTAGAAGAATAATCATGGTCAAGGAAAGACCACAATCACCCACATCATATGACACAGTACATGAATGAACAAATGATTCTTCGAGCCTTTCTTAAACAACAGAACAACATTAGCTGTCCTCCAATGCCTCACCCGTGGCTAAGAATGTTTAAAATATCCCTGTTCTTCTTCGTCTTCTTGGGCCCTTAGCTCTCAATGGATCATATGCCATTGATCATCTCTCGTCTCCATCGTCCTCTGTTCTGAGCCAGTTTCTCAAGGGTGGACCAGGAGTGTCCCACTGGAAGAGGTTTGTCACGCTGCCCGGCAACCCACCTTTTTAACTCTAACCCAAGCCTACGCACAGGACAATTTATAATGACCAATTCACCTACCAACCGGCATGTCTTTGGACTGTGGGAGGAAACCGGAGCACCCGGAGGAAACCGACACAGTCACAGGGAGAATGTACTGTACTGTCCTTTTAGGCAGTGGTGGGAATTGAAACCAGGTTGCCTGTACCATAAAGCGTTGTGCTAACCACTATTCTGCCTTGCCGTCCCTCAAATTTTTCCCTTATACTACCTTAAAGTACTGATGTGGTGTTATTATCTGTAGGGATGACATACAAGGAATAACTTTACTTATTTTGGTAAAATAAACAATTACCAATTATCAATATTGAGACAGGTACCCCATCACTCTTGGAATCTGTGCCGTAAGAGACACAGAGAGTCCTATTCATGTTGAATCAGGAATTCTCAAATGTCTTGATTAAAAAGTAAGTAAATTTGCAACTTTGTTTTGCCCTGAAGGCTATTGAACTGGCTGACAGCGAGACTGACTAAACAAAAGATAGGGAGTTTCAAGGACTGGGCTGTAATTAAGTCTGAGAGGGTATTGTGCATTAGATCAATGTGTGTCAGCATCCGGAGATTACATTATCAAGAATGGAACACCGAGTCGAGCCAGAATCAAGGAACTTATGCTGAGGGAGTCAGTCTCCAGGAGTCCAGTTACCCATAATTCTGTAGAGTGTGAGGGAGTGCAGAAGGATTTTGGGGATTTAGGATTCACAAGAGGAGGGAGATGGAATGGTGAGAAGTACGGAGAATCAGATTTCTGTACAGGTGTGGGATTGGGAAGGGGTTTGGGCATATTAAGATTTTTTTAAATTTGGGGAGGTTTGAGGGGTTTGAGTGGGAGGGAATGTCAATGGATTTGGGAATTGGAGTTTTTTTAAGTGGGGGAACATGAAGAGATTTGGAAATTAAAGTTGAAATTAAATTTATTATCGAAGCACAAATATGTCACCATATATAGCCCTGAGATTAATTTTCTTGTGGGCATACTCAAGGAAACTATATAATAATAACCATAACAGAATCAATGAAAGATCACCCACCCAGGGCGCTCACCAGATTACAGAAGACAACAAACTGTGCAAATACAAAAAGATGAAATAAAAAAAAATAGATGAGCAATAAATATTGAGGACATGAAATGGAGAGTCCTTGAAAGTGAGTCTATTGGTTCTGGGAACATTTCAATGATGGGGCAAGTGAAACTGAGTTCAAAAGCCTTTTTTTTTCAAGAGCCTGATGGTTGAGGGGTAGTAACTGTTCCCGAACCTGGTTGTGTGAGTCCTGAAGCTCTTGTACCTGATGGCAACAGCGAGAAAAGAACATGACCTGGGCGATCAGGACGCTGCTTTCCTACGACAACGTTTCATGTAGATGTGCTCAATGGTTGGGAGGGCTTTACCCCTGATGGACTGGGCCAAATCCACTAGTTTTTGTAGGATTTTCCATTTAAGGGCTTCGGTGTTTCCGTACCAGGCTGTGATACAGCCAGTCAGTATGCTCTCCACCACACATCTATAGAAGTTTGTCGAAGTTTTAGATGTCATGCCGAACCTCTGCAAACTCCGACAGAAGTAGAAACGCTGCTGTGCTTTCTTCACAATTGCACTTCCGTGCTGGGCTCAGGATGCAATAGAGTGGGATGGAATGGGGAGGGTGGTGATGGAAGCTGGGAGGTGATGGTTGGAAGAGGTAAAGGACCGAAAGGGAAGGAATCAGACAGGAGAGGACAGTGGGTGAAAGGGAAGAAGGCAGGGAACCAGAGGGCGGTGATGGGCAGGTCATCTGGGTGAAGGAGGAAAGGCGAAGCCCATTAGAGTGGCGGAAAACAACAATGGAGGGTGGGGGGAGAGAACAGAGGGGAGTGATTATAGATGAACTGAAATGCTGGGGAAACGCTCAGGCAGCATCTGTGCCGAGAAACAGGACAATTTCCTCACCAATGCTGCAGATTTTCCTTGGCGTTCCAGTGCCTGTGGTGTCTTATTTGAAACTGACCGGAATGTAGAGTGTCCTGACTTGTTGGCTGAGCAGCCTTTGGAATTTATGTTGAGTAAACAAGATTTATACAAGATATAATACAAGATATTATACAAGTATCAAGATATTAAGAGGAATAGATAGAGTGGACAGCCAGCGCCTCTTCCCCAGGGCACCACTGCTCAGTACAAGAGGACATGGCTTTAAGGTAAGGGGAGGGAAGTTCAAGGGGGATATTAGAAGGTTTTTTTACTCAGATAGTGGTTGGTGCGTGGAATGCACTGCCTGAATCTGTGGTGGAGGCAGATACACTAGTGAAATTTAGGAGACTACTAGACAGGTATATGGAGGAATTTGAGGTGGGGGGGGGGGGGCGATATATGGGAGGCAGGATTTAAGGATCGGCACAACATTGTGGGCTGAAGGGCCTGTACTGTGCTGTACTATTCTATGTTCTATGTCCTAAGAATGAAGGGCTATCTTATTAAAATATATATCGTCATGAGAGGGTGTGGCAGGGTCAGTGTGCAGTTTTGGTCACCTTCCTACAAGAAAGATGTAAATAAGGTTGAAGGCGTACAGAGAAAATTTACAAGGATGTTGCTGGGACTGGAATAGATTAGGACTTTATTCCTTGGAATGTAGAAGACTGAGAGGAGATTTTATAGAAGCATCCAAAATTATGAGGGATAAATGCAGGCAGGCTTTTTTCACTGAGGTTGGGTGGGCCTCCACCCAGAGGTCATGGGTTAAGGGTAAAAAGTGAAAACTTTAAGGGGAGCATGAGGGGGAACTTCTTCACTCAGAGGGTGGTGAGAGTGTGGAATGAGCTGCCAGCACAAGTGGTGCATTTGAGCTCGATTTCAACGTTTATGAAAAGTTTGGATAGGTACATGGATGGTAGGGATACGGAGGGCTATAGACCCGATGGAGGTTGCTGGGAGTAGGCAGTTTAAATGGCTTGGAATGGGCTAGATGGGCCGAAGGACCTGTTTCTCGGTCATGATCTTATTGAATGGCGGAGCAGGCTCGACGGGGCAGAAGGCCAACTCCTGCTCCAATTTCTTATGCTCTTGTCTTCTGTGCTGTATTTTTCTGTGACTCTGTGACTGTATGACCACATATCCAAATGACATGTGCATGCATGATCACAAAATACTCCATGGCCAGTGAAGTCTTGGGGATATTCTTAGTTATAGCAAGATCTCACAAAGAGAAAAAATATGGTTGATTGTTGTATGTTATGGCTGACTAGTTTGGTTAGGCCTCATCTAGAGTCCTGAGTGTACTTCTTCAGGAAGGGTGCGGCGGCTTTGGAGAGGGTGTGGAAGAGGTTCCGCAGGATGCTGTCTGGATTAGAGACTATGAGCTATAAAGAGAGGTTGGACAAACTTGGGTTGATTTTGCTGGAGCTCCAGAGGCTGAGGGATGAACACATCTACAAACAGCCCTGTCTCGAGAAAGCAGCATTCGTCATCAAGGACCTCCACGATCCAGGCCACGCTGAACCAAGATTCAAGTCTCAAGATAGTTTAATGTCCCTGAAATGCGCTGCCAGGGATTGTGGGGGTGGAGGCAGATATGATACAGTCATTTATGAGGCTCTTAGATGGGCAGATAAATAGAAATATTGAAAGCCCACAGCAAAATACAGGCCCTTCGGCTCTCAAAGCTGTGCCAAACATGTCCCTACCTTAGAAATTACCTAGGGTTACCCATAGCCCTCTATTTTTCTGAGCTCCATGTACCTGTCCAGAAGTCTCTTAAAAGACCCTATCGTATCCACCTCCACCACCGTCGCCGGTAGCCCATTCCACGCACTCACCACTCTGTGCAAAATGACTTGCCCCTGACATCTCCTCTGTACCTACGTCCAAGCACCTTAAGACTGTGTCCTCTCATGTTAGCCATTCCAGCCTGGGAGAAAGCCTCTGACTATCCACACGATCAATGCCTCTCATCATCTTATACACCTCTATCAGGTCACCTCTCATCCTCCGTCGCTCCAAGGAAAAAAGGCCTAGTTCACTCAACCTATTCTCATAAGGCATGCTCCCCAATCCAGGCAACATCCTTGTAAATCTCTCCTGCACCCTTTCTATGGCTTCTGCATCCTTCCAGTAGTGAGGCGACCAGAACTGAGCACAGTACTCCAAGTGGGGTCTGACCAGGGTCCTATATAGCTGCAACATTACCTCTCGGCTCCTAAACTCAATCCTACAAATGATGAAAGCCAATACTCCATATGCTTTCTTAACCACAGAGTCAACCTGTGCAGCAGCTTTGAGTGTCCTATGGACTCAGACCCCAAGATCCCTCTGATCCTCCACACTGCCAAGAGTCTTACCATTAATACTATATTCTGCCATCATATTTGACCTACCAAAATGAACCACCTCACACTTATCTGGGTTGAACTCCATCTGCCAGTTCTCAGCCCAGTTTTGCATCCTATCAATGTCCTGCTGTAACCTCTGACAACCATCCACACTATCCACAACACCTCCAACCTTTGTGTCATCAGCAAACTTACTAACCCATCCCTCCACTTCTTCATCCAGGTCATTTATAAAAATCATGAAGAGTAAGGGTCCCAGAACAGAGGTACACCACTGGTCACCGGCCTCCATGCAGAATATGACCCGTCTACAACCACTCTTTGCCTTCTGTGGACAAGCAAGTTCTGGATCCACAAAGCAATGTCCCCTTGGATCCCACACCTCCTTACTTTCTCAATAAGCCTTGCATGGGGTACCTTGTCAAATGTCTTGCTGAAATCCATATACACTACATCTACTGCTCTACCTTCATCAATGTGTTTAGTCACATCCTCAAAAAATTCAATCAAGCTCATAAGGCACAACCTGCCTTTCACAAAGCCATGCTGACTATTCCTAATCTTATTATGCCTCTCCAAATGTTCAGAAATCCTGCCTCTCAGGATCTTCTCCATCAACTTACCAACCACTGAAGTAAAATTCACTGGTCTATAATTTCCTGGGTTATCTCTACTCCCTTTCTTGAATAAAGGAACAACATCTGCAACCCTCCAATCCTCTGGAACTTCTCCCATCCCTATTGATGATGCAAAGAACATCGCCAGAGGCTCGGCAATCTCCTGTCTCACCTCCCACAGTTGCCTGGGGTACATCTCGTCTGGTCCTGGTGATTTATCCAACTTAATGCTTTCCAAAATCTCCAGCACATCCTCTTTCTTAATAACTACATGCTCAAGCTTTTCAGTCTGCTGTAAGTCATCCCTACAATCGCCAAGATCCTTTTCTGTAGTGAATACTGAAGCAAAGTATTCATTAAGTATCTCCGCTATCTCCTCCAGTTCCATACGCACTTTTCCACTGCCACACTTGATTGGTGCTATTCTCTCACATCTTATCCTCTTGCTCGTCATATACTAGTAGAATGTCTTGGGGTTTTCCTTAATCCTGTCCACCAAGGCCTTCTCATGGACCCTTCTGGTTCTCCTAATTTCTTTCTGAAGCTCCTTCCTGCTAGCTTCATAATCTTCTAGAGCTCTATCATTACCTAGTTTTTTGAACCTTTCGTAAGCTCTTCTTTTCTTCTTGACTAGATTTACAACAGCCTTTGTACACCATGGTTCCTGTATCCTACCATCCTTTCCCTGTCTCATTGGAACGTACTTATGCAGAACTCCACGCAAATATCCCCTGAACATTTGCCACATTTCTTCCGTATGTTTCCCTGAGAACATCTGTTCCCAATTTATTCTTCCAAGTTCCTGCCTGATAGCTTCATATTTCCCCTTACTCCAATTAGATGCTTTCCTAACTTGTCTGTTCCTATCCCTCTCCAATGCTATGGTAAAGGAGATAGAATTGTGATCACTATCTCCAAAATGCTCTCCCACTGAGAGACCTGACACCTGACCAGGTTAATTTCCCAATACCAGATCAGGTACAGCCTCTCCTCTTGTAGGCTTATCTACACATTGTGTCAAGAAATCTTCATGAGCACACCTAACAAACTCCACCCCATCTAAACCCCTCGCTCTAGGGAGATGCCAATCGATATTTGGGAAATTAAAATCTCCCACTACAACACCTTTTCAGAATCTGTTTCCCTATCTGCTCCTCGATGTCCCTGTTACTATTGGGTGGTCTATAAAAAACACCCAGTAGAGTTATTGACCCCTCCTTTTCCTAACTTCCACCCACAGAGACTCCGTAGACAATCCCTCCATGACTTCCTCCTTTTCTGCAGCTGTGACACTATCTCTGATCAGCAGTGCCACGCCCCCACCTCTTTTGCCTCCCTCCCTGCCCTTTCTGAAACATCTAAAACCTGACACTCCAAGTAACCATTCCTGCCCCTGAGCCATCCAAATCTCTGTAACGGCCACAACATCATAGCTCCAAGTACTGATCCATGTTCTAAGCTCATCCGCTTTGTTCATAATACTCCTTGCATTAAAATAGATACATCTTAAACCATCAGTCTGAGCGTATCCCTTCTCTATCACCTACCTATTCTCCCTCTCGCACTGTCTCCCAATTTTCTCTATTTGTGAGCCAACCATCTCTTCCACCATCTCTTCAGTTTGGTTCCCACCCCTCAGCAATTCCAGTTTAAACTGTCTCCAATAGCCTTAGCAATCCTCCCTGCAAGGATATTGGTCTCCCTGGGATTCAAGTGCAACCCGTCCTTTTTGTACAGGTCATTCCTGCCCCAGAAGAAGTCCCAATGATCCAGAAATCTGAATCCCTACCCCCTGTTCCAAACTCTCAACCATGCATTTATCCTCCACCTCGCTCTATTCCTATTCAGTAATCCTGAGATGACTACCTTTGAGGTCCTGCTTCTCAACTTCTTTCCTAACTCCCTGTGGTCTACTTTCAGGACCTCTTCCCTTTTCCTGCCTATGTCGTTGGTACCAATATGTACCATGACCTCCGGCTGTCCTTCCCACCAGGATATTGCAGATGCGATCAAAAACATCCCGGATCCTAGCACCTGGGAGGCAAACTACCATCCATGTTTCTTTCCTACGTCCACAGAATCGCCTGTCTGACCTCCTAACGATAGAGTCTCCTATCACTGCTGTCATCCTCTTCCTTTCCCTACCATTCTGAGCCACAGGGCCAGACTCTGTGCCAGAGGCACGGCTACTGTCGCTTCCCCCAGGTAGGCCATCTCCTTTTAAACTCTTCTTGCTGTTCTCACTGGCTGATGTCCATGCGCTTGAGCAGTCGTGCCCCGATCAAGCTGCTGAAGAGATAACCGTTTCCCTTTAAACTCTTCTCACTTGTAAACTCTTCTTGCTGTTCTCTGGCTGACATCCACATGCTTGTGCAGTCGTGCCCCAATCAGACTGCTAAGGAAATAATGCTCAGAGACTGGAGAGATATGGACTTGTGTGGGCAGGATCTGAAGCTGCACATTAGGTGTTAAATTACCAGTTTAATTAGTTAGGAATATGATGGGCCAAAGGGCCTGCCCTGTGCTGCACTGATCTGTGTAACAATTCCTCCTGTCAACAGTGATGAATTTTGGAATTACAGGCAAGGAATTACACCACGGTCTGTGAAGAGAATTGGCTGCTGGCTCACAGCAGGAGGTGTCTGAAGGTTTGAAACATATGACTGTAACAGGTTCTCTGAAACTCTGACTATGTCGATAATTATGCTCATCAGTGTAAATCAAACCAGGCTCTCTCGCATCGTACTTTCCTGGATGCTTTGCGTAGATTTGGCATGTCATCTAAAGCCTTGACAAACTTCAACAGATGTACAGTGGAGAGTGTCCTGACTAGTTACATCACGGCCTGGTCATAGAGTCATAGAAAAGTACAACACAGAAACAGGCCCTTCGGCCCATCTAGTCTGAGCTGAACCATTTAAGCTGCCTGGTCCCATTGACCTGCACTCAGACCATAGGTCTCCATACCCCTCCCATCCATGTATTTATCCAACTTCCCTTAAACGCTGAAATCAAGCTCGTATGCACCACTTGTGCTGGCAGCTCATTCCACACTCTCACCACCCTCTGAGTGAAGAGGCTTCCCCTCATGTTCCCCTTCAACTTTTCACCTTTCACCCTTAACCCATGACCTCTGATTGTAGTCCCACCCGATATCAGTCACAAAAGCCTGTTTGCATTGGTATGGAAACACCAAAGCCCAAGAATGGAAAATGCCTACAAAGTGTAATGGATACAGCCCAGTCTATCACAGGTAAAGCCCTCCCCACCATTGAACACATCTACAAAGAGGACCGTCACAAGAAAGCAGCATCCATTATCGAGGACCCCCACCACCCAGACCACACTGCAACCATCAGGCTCCTGAACCAAGACTCAAGATTCAAGATTGTTTAATGTCATTTCCAGAACATAACTGTACTAAGATGACTAAGAAGTACTGTTCCAGTACTAAGATGGTGGCGCGATGCAGCAGCGCGCAGCGGCCACTTCAGAATGAATATCTGTAATCTGTCAAGTAGGATGCTGTGTACAATCCTGATTTGATGGAGACGGACGAATAAAGCACAGAGGAACATCTGGTGAAACTTTTGAAACGCTTGTTTCACTGCCGCTGCTACAGTGCAATCGGAGAAATCTCCGGGAGGAAGGCCCCGAATCCTCGGCTTTGTCTGTTGCTTGGCGGCCGGGGCCGGGGTCGAAGCGCTCGGCAGAGATGGTGCTCGGTGCTCGGTGTCGGAGGGATGGTCGGAGGCTCGAAGTTTTTGGACGGAGTCAGAGTTGGCTGTGGTCGGGTGAGTTCAGGGGGCTGTATCGGCAAGGTTGTGGCGCTGGAGGTTCATGGCAGGAAGAGTTTTTCTTCCTTCTACCGTCTGCGTGAGATGATGGGCTGTCGGGACTTTGAGACTTTGTTTTACCATGCCATGGTCTGCTCTTTATCAGATTATGGTATTGCTTTGCACTGTTGGAACTATATGTTAAATTATGTGGTTTTTGTCAGTTAGTCTTTTTATCAATTACGGTATTGTCTGCACTGTTGCAACTAAATGTTAACTCTAACTATGTGGTTTTGTGTAGGGTTTTGGTTTGTTGGGTGGTAGTGCTGGTCTCTTGACTTGGTGTGTCTGGGTAGTCCTGTTTTGTCTGATGGGTTTGTAGTTCCTTTCCGGGGAACATGCTAAGATGGTAGCGCGATATCGATACGCAGCAGCCTCTCCGGACTCTGGATTGGGGATTACCAAACTTTACGTGGTTTTTCTTGTGTGGTCTGTTTTGTGCTTTTTTTGTGATATCATTCCGGAGAACGTTGTCTCATTTTTTAACTGCATTGCATTTGTGGTTTCTAAATGACAATAAACTGAATCTGAACTGTAAAGGAGAATGAAATAATTGCTACTCCAGATTTGATGCGGCACTTAAAAACACAAAATAAGATAAAGAACACAATAATAATAATTTAAAAATCCATACAATAGCTTATATACACAGATTGATTGTATGTCCATAACGTGATTCTAGGCACAGAAGTGTCTGTGCTTAAAGTGACTGACGGGAAATGATTAAGTAGTGGTTGGGGGTGTGGAGGTCTGGGTTAATGGGCGGAGCAGTTGATCAGTTTTACTGCTTGGAGAAAGCAAATGTTTTTGACAATTTCACTCACCTCAACTCAGAGCTGATTCCCCAACCTTTGGACTCCATTTCAGGGACTCTACAATTCTGGTTTCCTGTATTAGTTAGTTATAATTTGTTGTTATTTGTACAGTTTGTTTTGCACACTGGTTGAACGTCCTAGTTGGGTAGTTTTTCATTGATTCCATATGGTTATTGTTCCATTATGGATTTATTGAGCATGCCCACTAGAAAATGAACCTCTGGGTTGCATTTGGTGACATATACATACTCAGATAATAAATTTACTTCGAACTTTTTGAACTTTGTATCTAGTTTTTTATTCATTCTGTTGTATTCTTTGTTCTACTGTGAATGCCCACAAGAAACTGAATCTCAGGGCCATATATGGTGACATATGTATGTATTTGATAATAAATTTACTTTGACCTTTTGAACTTTGATCATTGTGACGGAGATCAAGGAAGGTTCCACAGAGATGACTTCGCCACGATGGGGTGGCACAGCAGTGTAGTGATTACCAGTGACCCAGGCTCAATTCTGCCGCTGCCTGTAAAGAGCTCGTACGTTCTTCCAGTGACTGCGTGAGTTTCCTCCAAATGCTCTGGTCTCCTCCTACGTTCCCACGGTTGGTAGGTTAATTGGTTATTGTATATTGTCCCATGCTTCAGCTAGGATTAAATCCAGGGATTGCTGGGCAGCATAGCTTGAAGGTCCAGAAAGGACTAATCCACACTGCATCTCAACAAATAAATAAATAACATTATACTTTCTCCAATGCCACCTTGTGTAGACTGGCTACATCATGGGCTGGTATAGAAACACCAATGCCTTTGAATTGAAAATCCTACCAAAGGTGGTGGATTCGGCCCAGTACATCACAGGGAAAGCCATTGAGAGCATTCCCATGAAGTGCTGTTAGAGAAAATCAGCATCCATTATCAGAGATCCCCACCACTCTGACTACATCCACACTACACCAGATAAATCCATAACCGAAGCTTTTTCTCTTCGTTTTTACCCTCCATCCACACTAAAACGGTGTTTTTGTCCCCCGAAACCGAAGCTTTTCAAAAATGCTCTCCAGGGTGTGTAATATTGAAAACGCTGCTTGGGCAGATCAGTGTGGACTGGGTAACCGGAGAAATCTGAAAACATTGTCAGACGGCAGCGCGCCATTTCATTGTTTTCTTGAATGCAACCTAACAATTTCAGAACAGACAGCAACGAGACTGAAGCCAGAAGAGTTAGAAATGTTCTCACCAAATACTTTGACCCATAACTTACTGAATAAATAAGTATACTCACTTTGCCCTGTCTTCTGTCCTTGCTTGTATGAAGGTGGTTTACCTATTTATGCAAGTACTTCTCTGACAATAGATGTGTAACAGCCTAATGTAACATTGTATGTAAATACAAGATAATACTGATGCAGACACGTTTTATACATTTAACAAGGTGCTTTATTAATGCAACAGAGTTAGTCAGCCGGGTCATACTGTCCGTGAACTCCCTGTCGGTTGCCTCCTTGCGCTCTAGTATTTGTGTTTTTTAGTTTTAAATTTTCCTGCGCGAGAGCCAACAGCTGCCCGTCATTTAAGTTTTTCTAGTCTGTAACTGAACAAACATACACTGTCTTTCACAGTGAGATTCGACACCAAACATGTCGCTTATTTTCGGTCGATGTGTCCTGCGCATGCGCAGTAGGAGGAGATTCGCTGAAATATCCGTTTCAATGTGGACAGAGATATTTTTTAAAATGCCTAGTGTGGATGCCTATCTTTTTTACACGAAACTTGTGTTTTCAAAATTATCCGGTCTAGTGTGGACGTAGCCATGCTCTTTTCTGCTGCTGTAAAAGTCACAAGAGCCTCAGGACTCAGAGGTTCAAAAACAGTTACTATCCCTTGACCATCAGGCTCTTGAACAAAAGATGATAACTACACCCACTTGCCCATCCATCCAGACATATCTACAAACAATGATCCCACTTTAAGGACTCGTTATCTCATTACATATCTTACGTTCTCATTATTTATTGCTGTTTATTTATATTTACATTTGCACAGTTTGTTGTCTTCTGCACTCTGGTTGATCTTTCATTGATCCTGTTAGTTACTATTCTATAGATTTGCTGAGCATGCCCACAGGAAAATTAATCTCAGGGTTGTATATGGTGACACTCTGATAAATAAATACAGTTTGAACTTTGAAACTCTTTCTAAATTCCCTCCACAAGTGCTGCCTTACTGTTAACTTAGCATTTTCACTTCAGCTCACTTTCAAAGTGTCTTTGCATTTAACTGCCTGATTCATGCACTCTCTGACTGAAGCTTTGAAGTCAATGAGTATTGATAAATGTAAGACTGAGTCAATCAGTTGAACAATTCCTGAATGAGGAACTAATGATTGGCATTACTCTGGTACCTTAAGATGAAGCCAAGACTGGGAGGACCATTGTAGAAATGGGCAGGACAAGATGGAGGGCATGCCTTCTATGTTCCAGAGTGTGTGAGTTACCCGTATTCAAACTGGAGATGGGATGAGGTCTGGCAAAGAGAAACAGACAAGGTGTGTTAACTGAACCTCAGGAACAGTTATTACCATTCAACCATCAGGCTCCTGAACCAGCGTGGATATCTCCACTCACCTCAACACTGAACGGATTCCACGACCTATAGACTCACTTCCAAGGACTCTACTGTACATCTCATGGACTCATTATTATCTGTCTATCTATGAATCTATCTTTCTGTCTATCTGTTGATCTATCTATCTATAAACAATATGACTATCTATCTGTCTATCTCCTTATCTATCGATCAATCTGTGTCCATCTATCTAGGTATCAGTCTGTCTCTCTATCCAGCTGTCCATCTGTCTGTCTATTTATCTATCTGTCCATCTATCTAGGTATCAATCTGTCTTGCTGTCTGTCTATCTATCTGTTGATCTATCTGTGTCTATCTACCCATCTACCTCTCTGTCTGTCTATCTATCTATGTTTATTTGTTTAACATTTCTAATTTTGGTTAACATATTTACTGCTATGCTGTGAGATATTTTTATTTCAGCAGTTTCTCAAACACAGTATAGCCTGTTAGCAAGCTTCACAGACTAGTGTTTTGGCCTCAGCTAAAGAGAAGGAGCCATATTGTCCAACGTAGGAACGAGCTCCAATGTTTATGTGCACATTTGAACTAGTTTAACTGTAATGGGCCCTTTTATTTTTCTTCTCTTTTTCTCTTAACTGTTTGTTAAAGTTGACATATTGGTAAATATATTTCCTTTGTAATTTTATGGTGGTGTACAATCTGTTACTTTTCTGGTGAATGATAACTGTGTATGGGGCAGTATTTACACAGCATTCCCTACAATTCATACTCCTCCCCGGAACGTGCTGATTTTCCTGTTTGGTGGAACCCAGATCATACTGACCCTAGACCTGTGTTGCTTGTGGAAGGTGGCCCTCTCACCACTGAGTCACATGACTGTTAGCAGAGTTAGCTAACAAGCCAAGTTTGTATACAAGCCCTGGTGAGAGGGTTAAATACAGTCCTGTGCAAAAGTCTTAGGCACATATACAAGGGGTGATTGATAAGTTTGTGGCCTAAGGTAGAAGGAGTCAGTTTTAGAAAACCTAGCACATTTATTTTTCAACATAGTCCCCTCCTACATTTACACACTTAGTCCAGCAGTTGTGGAGCATACAGATCTTGGACCTCCAGAAAGTGTCCACAGCAGGGGTGATTGATAATTTCGTTGCCTAAGGTAGAAGAAGATGAGTTATACAGCTCTCATTACATACACATGCAGTTCAACTCTTTTTTTGAATACTTTATTTACAACTTTCAATTTTACGAAGACAAAACATATTGAAGACGTACAAAACGATACAGAGGAGATGCAGCTCCACGTGGAGCACCGACAAAACAAATCAAAAACAAAAACAAAAAGGCTGCCAGACAGTTTACAAGATTACATTAATAGACTTTCAAAAAAAAGTTGACACAATAGTGGTATCACGGAAGCAATGTAAAATAAAATGAGTAAAGGAATCCGGTTAGGCACCGCACCCACTCATGGGACTAGACAGGTCAAGGTCACTATGTATGTGAGGTAATATGACACCGAACCAAGAAAGGTCCCCACATTCTCTCAAATATATTCTGTGTATTGGGTTTGTGCAGATGCAGTCTTTCCATTTGTATAATAGACAACATCTCCTTGAGCCAGTGTGCAAAGGTAGGTGGGGTAGTAGACTTCCAGGTCAGAAGAATAAGTTTCTCAGCCACCACCATTCCTAGATGCAGAGCAATCTGCATGTCGTGCGGCAACTCAAGAGTCACTGCAGAACATCCAGAGATGGCGAGGTCGTGATTGGGCCGAATGTCTCTAGAACAGGCTTTTGAGAGCCACTCAAAAGTTGTATAATGTAGGGCAAAACCAGAAAAGATGGGCTAGTGAGCCTTCAGCAGAGCTGCACTTGTCGCAATCAGGAGACAGACGGGAAGCTGCGATTCAGTTTTGTTTTTGAATAATGCAATCTATGCATCACCTTGTACTGGATTAACCTGTAGCGTGAATTAATAGAGCAACCGTGAACCCGGGACGTTGCCTCCTCCCAAAGTTCCGCTGATATCTCTGAGTTCAAGTCCCTAGCCCAGGCTTCCCTAATAAAATCTGTAGAAACCAAAGGAGTAAAACAATTCACAAATTTTGATATTAACTGCTTGGAGTCTGGAGGGAGCGAGAGGTTTTCAAGAAAGGGATGGGTGGTGGAAATAGACTTGAAGTGTAGGCACTTTTCCTTAATGTATTGTCTACCTTGGAGATAGTGAAAAAAATGTGAATTTGGAAGGTTGAACTTAGTGCTTAATTGTGTGAATGATGCAAATTGGCCATCGATGTACAGATCTAAGAAAGTTTTGATACTCCTGTCTCTCCAGACTGCAAACACCCCATCTAATTGTCCAGGCTTAAATGAGTGATTTTGACAAATGGGAGCGTGTATGGAAACACTGGGAATTTTATCTGGTTTAATATTCGTAAAGAATACTTTAAGGTAAAATTTTTTTGGATTAGCTTGTCTGTTGAGGCATAAGTGGAAAGCAGAAGAGCAGGAAGTGAAGAATATTTAACAACAGGGGCTTCCAGCTGTAGTCATGAAGGTTTCTTTTCGGTCTCAGCACCTCCACATTTCCAGTGTGTAAGAGCCCTGGAGTTAGCTGCCCAATAGTAATGTTTGAAAATTGCCAGACCAAAACCGCCCTTCTTAAGAGGTTTGTGTAGGTGAGCATCAGATATCCTGTATGATTTATAGCCCCATACAAAGGGCAATATGATAGAATCAAGTTTCTTAAAAAAGGATGCATTTAAGTATATAGATAGATAGATAGATACTTTATTCATCCCCATGGGGAAATTCAACTTTTTTTCCAATGTCCCATACACTTGTTGTAGCAAAACTAATTACATACAATACTTAACTCAGTAAAAAATATGATATGCATCTAAATCACTATCTCAAAAAGCATTAATAATAGCTTTTAAAAAGTTCTTAAGTCCTGGCGGTTGAATTGTAAAGCCTAATGGCATTGGGGAGTATTGACCTCTTCATCCTGTCTGAGGAGCATTGCATCGATAGTAACCTGTCGCTGAAACTGCTTCTCTGTCTCTGGATGGTGCTATGTAGAGGATGTTCAGAGTTATCCATAATTGACCGTAGCCTACTCAGCGCCCTTCGCTCAGCTACCGATGTTAAACTCTCCAGTACTTTGCCCACGACAGAGCCCGCCTTCCTTACCAGCTTATTAAGACGTGAGGCGTCCCTCTTCTTAATGCTTCCTCCCCAACACGCCACCACAAAGAAGAGGGCGCTCTCCACAACTGACCTATAGAACATCTTCAGCATCTCACTACAGACATTGAATGACGCCAACCTTCTTAGGAAGTACAGTCGACTCTGTGCCTTCCTGCACAAGGCATCTGTGTTGGCAGTCCAGTCTAGCTTCTCGTCTAACTGTACTCCCAGATACTTGTAGGTCTTAACCTGCTCCACACATTCTCCATTAATGATCACTGGCTCCATATGAGGCCTAGATCTCCTAAAGTCCACCACCATCTCCTTGGTCTTGGTGATATTGAGACGCAGGTAGTTTGAGTTGCACCATATCACAAAGTCCTGTATCAGTTTCCTATACTCCTCCTCCTGTCCATTCCTGACACACCCCACTATGGCCGTGTCATCAGCGAACTTCTGCACATGGCAGGACTCTGAGTTATATTGGAAGTCTGATGTGTACAGGGTGAACAGGACCGGAGAGAGTACGGTTCCCTGCGGCGCTCCTGTGCTGCTGACCACCGTGTCAGACCTACAGTCTCCCAACCGCACATACTGAGGTCTATCTGTCAAGTAGTCCACTATCCAATCCACCATGTGAGAGTCTACTCCCATCTCCGTTAGTTTGTGCCTTAAGATCTTGGGCTGGATGGTGTTAAAGGCACTAGAGAAGTCAAGGAATGTAATCCTCACAGCACAACTGACCCCCTCTAGGTGAGAGAGTGATTTGTGCAGCAAATACGTGATAGCATCCTCCACTCCCACCTTCTCCTTATACGCAAACTGAAGAGGATCCTGGGCGTGCCTGGTTTGTGGCCTCAGATTCTGTATTATCAGCCGCTCCATGGCCTTCATCACGTGCGACGTCAAGGCAACAGGTCTGAAGTCATTCAACTCCTTTGGTTGTGGTTTCTTCGGTACCGGGACTATACAGGATGTTTTCCACTGTCTGGGTACTCTTCTCTGCTCCAGGCTCATGTTGAAGATGCGCTGTAGTGGTTCTCCCAGCTCAGTCGCACAGGCCCTCAGTAATCGTGGGGAAACTCCATCCGGTCCAGCCGCCTTGCTGGTACAGATCTTCCTCAGTTGACCTTCCACCTGTGCAGCCGTAATCCTGGGCGTGGGCAAGGTCTCCTGTGAGTGGCTATTTTCCTGTGAGGGAAGTAAGCCTGGTGTGGAGTTCTGCGGTGAGGATGAGATTGTGCTGTCGAACCTGTTGAAGAAGTTGTTCAGCTGGTTCGCTTTCTCCACATCTCCACTTATGTTTGCCCCCCGCTTTGCACTGCATCCGGTGATGATCTTCATCCCATCCCACACCTCCTTCATGCTTTTTTTCTGCAGCTTTTGTTCTAGCTTCCTCCTATACTGCTCCTTTGCCCCCCTTATCTGTACTCTGAGTTCCTTCTGAACTCTTTTAAGCTCCAACCGATCACCATCTTTAAAGGCCCTCTTCTTCTGGTTTAGGAGGCCTTTGATGTGACTAGTGATCCAGGGCTTATTATTGGGATAGCAGCGAACAGTTCTAACAGGGACAACTGCATCCACACAAAAGTTAATATAGTCCGTTGTGCATTCAGTGACAGGTTTTGAAAAAGATATAGCAACCTGGGTAGGGTCACCATTTTGATTGCATTTACCCGTCCAATCATGGATAAGGGCAGTATCCTCCAGGACTCAATATATGTTCTGAGTTTTTCTAAGGATTCTGTAAAGTTAAATTTGAAAAGATGCTTTGGGTTCTGAGTCAGTTTAATCCCCAAATAGGCAGTTCAACTCTTTGCAGAAAGTTTGAAGTTAATAACTCATCAGTTAATAACTCATCAGGGGTGATTGATAAGTTCGTGGCCCAAGGTAGAAAACTTCAAACTTTCTGCATAATCACTCAGAGTTGAACTGCATGTGTATGTAACGAGAGCTGTATAACTCATCTCCTATTTTAGGCCATGAACTTATCAATCACCCATCTGTGGACACTTTCTGGAGGTCCAAGATCCATATGCTCCACGACCGCTGGACTAAGTGTGTAAATATAGGAGGGGACTATGTTGAAAATAAATGTGCTTGGTTTTCTAAAACTGACTCCTTCTACCCTAGGCCACAAACTTATCAATCACCCCATACATTATATAAGACTTTTGCTCAGCATTGACGTCAACATGGAGCAGAGAGCAAGTTTGTAAATCTGGTGGGAGGAAAGGATGTTGGGAATGACGAGGGTGGAACACCACGGGAGGGATGTGGGACAGGTGGCAGAGAAGGAGTGCCGGGGTGGGGGCGAGGGGAGGACACACCCAGCCCTGAGACACTAGGCAAGGTCATTTGATTCCAAACAATTGGATTACTGATCATTACAGAATGTGTCTCTGGTGCTTCCTGCTCCCTCCCCTCTCCCTTCCCCTTTTCCCCACCATGATTCCCCTCTCCCTGCCCTCCTCCCACTCTCAGTTCATAATAGAGACCCATATCAGTATCAAGTTTAGCGTCCCTCACAAATGTCATGAATTTTTTTTGTGGTTGCAGTACAGTGCAATACATGAAATTACTACAATACTGTGCAAAAGTCTATGACTCCCTAGCTATACACGTGCCTAAGACTTTTGCACAGTACTGTGCATCTGTCTATCTACTTACCTGTCTACCTATCTCATTCTATATCTGCCTATTTATTTATTTATCTATCTATCTATCTATCTATCTATCTATCTATCTATCTATCTATCTATTTATTTATCTATTTATTTATCTATTTATTATTCACCCATTATTTATTTGTTTTTGTATTTGTGCAGTTTGTTTGTTTTTTGCAGTGGTGTTTGTCAGTCTCTGTGCGTAGTTTTTCATTGATACTATTACATTTCTTTGTTCTGCTGTGAATGCCTGCAAGAAAATGAATCTCAGACTTGTATATGATGACAATTATGTACTTTGATAATAAATTTACGTTGGACTTGGAACTCTGGAAAGAGGGAAGCATAGAACATACAACGCAGTACAGGCCCTTCGGCCCACAATGCATCAACCTTTAAACCATTCAACGATCAATCAAACCCTTCTCTCCTGCACTATCATAACACTCCATTTTTATTTCATCCATGTACCTTCCTGAGATTTTCTTAAATGTCCCGATTGTATCTACCTCTGCTACAAAACCCAGCAGCGTGTTCTCTGTGTAAGAAAAACCTTTGTTGTCTCTGCTAAAATATTCCTCCACCTACCTTAAATGGTTGTTCCCTGATATTGGCCACTGATGCTCTGGGTTAAAGGAGCTGGCTGTCAACACTGTCTTATACACCTCTATCAAGTCACTTCTCATCTTCCATTGCTCCAAAGTGAAAGACCCCTGCTCGTTCAAACTTTCTTCATACAACATGAAACTTCGATAGTAGGATCAGGAGCCACTCCTATAAGCTATTGAATATAATGTTCCCATCATCTTCCCCTGTAGTTTGAGGTCCGCTGTATCACAAAAGTATCCACACTCATTGGCCACTTTATTAGGTACAGGAGTAGAACCCAGTGTGATCAAATTCAAAATCAAATCAAATCAAATCAAGTTTAAGTATCATTCAATGGTACATGGATATAGCCGAGAAAAACAGCATTCCTCCGGGACCAAGGTGCAAAACATACACAGCACATGAATCAAAATAGTGAGCAAAAAAAACATATCTTCTGCTGCTGTAGCCTATCCCCTTTAAGTCTCAACATTCAGAGATACTCTTCTGCACACCACTGTTGTAACATGTGATTTATTTCAGTTACTGTCACCTTCCTGTTAGCTTGAACCAGTCTGGTTATTCTCCTCTGACCTCTGTCTTGAACAAGGCATTTTTGTCCACAGATCTTCCACTCACTGGATGTTTTTTTAAATGTTTTTCGCACCATTCTCTGAAAAATCCCAGGAGATCAGCAGTTTCTGAAATACTCAAACCACCCCATCTGGCACCAACAATCATTCCACAATTAAAATCACTTTGATCACATTTATTCCCCATTCTGATGTTTTGTCTTTACAAGACGGGTGACCCCAGCCATTATCAATACTCTTCAGAGATTGTCTACCTGGCATCAGTGGTCACATAACCAGGACTTGTGATATGCACCATAAATATGCTCATAGATAATGCAGACATCTTAGATAATGTCTGCATGCTTTATTGTATTGAGATGCCGCCACATGATTGGTTGATTAGATATTTGCATTAACGAGCAGGTGTACAGGTAAAATAAAATGGCTACTGAGTGTACTTCCTTAAAGTCATGGAGAGAATGAAGACATTTAGAGAACAAGATGGATGAAAGAGGCTTTGGAGAGGGTGCAGAAGAGGTTTATCAGGGTACTGCCTGGCTGAGAGGGTATGAGCTGTAAGGAGAGGTTAGACAAACTTGGGTTGTTTTCTCTGGAACGTCGGTGGCAGAGGTGAGATCTGATGGAGGTTGATAAAATTGTGAGAGGTGTAGATAGAGTAGACCAGGGGTTCCCAACCTGAGATCCATGGACCCTTGTTTACTGGGATTAGTCCATGGCATAAAAAAAGGTTGGGAACCCCTGAGGTGGACAGTCCAAATCAGTTTCCCAGGTACCAGAGGACATGCGTTTATGGTGAGAGAGGACAAGTTCAAAGGAGAAGTGTGGGGCAAGATTTTTACACAGAGTGGAATGGGTGCCTGAATTGAATCCTGGGCTGAATCGAGCTGGCAGGACCTGGGCCCAAGACCACAGTGAAGCAGCAAGGACCAGGTCCAAGGATGATGAACAACCTGATGTTTGGACGATTTAAGCACCAGGTCGGATTGAAGACGTCAGGGCCAGAGGCAAGGGACGGGCTGCTCTACAAGGTATACTAATCTCTGTACTGAGCTGAGGTTGTGGCCTGCAACTAGTGGGCTCCTGGATCGGCTGCAGTGATGACTGGCTTCGTGACTGGGGACTCACTTTCACGAACTTCAGTTGTCTGTGTGATTTGTTTTCATTTAATGGGTTCCATTGGGTTTCTTTGTTCCCTGGCTGCCGAAAGGAGACGAATCTGAAGGTTGTAAATAGTATACATACTTTGATAATAATTGTACTTTGAACTTTGACATTTGATCAGGCTGCCAGGGGTGGTGGGTGAAAGCAGATGTGATAGTGGTGTTTAAGAGTCTGTACCATACAGGACATGGGCAATCAGGGTCTTTCCATGACTGATTGTTCTTGGGAAATTTTTCTACAGAAGTGGTTTGCCATTGTCTTCTTCTGGGCAGTGTCTTTCCAAGACGGGTGACCCCAGCCATTATCAATACTCTTCAGAGATTGTCTGCCTGGCGTCAGTGGTCACATAACCAGGACTTGTGATCTGCACCGGCTCCTTGTACGACCATCCACCACCTGCTCCCATGGCTTCCTGTGGCCTTGAACCAGGGGACTAAGCAGGTGATACACCTTGCCAGAGGGTGACCTGCAGGCTAGAGGAGGGAAGGAGTGGCTTACACCTCCTTTGATAGAGGCATTTCTCCACTCCACCACCCACGTCATACAACACGGCATGTAACGAAGAACACGCGAGAATGCAGGGAATGGAGGGGTATGAATCAGGTAGAGACAGAAAGGGATACACTTCATCTGGCGTCAGGTTTGGTACACCAGGAGTCCCCAACTTTTTTTATGCCATGGACCAATACCAGTAAGCAAGGGGTCCGTGGGCCCCAGATTGGGATCCCCAGAAGCTCCACACTTCTATCTTCTATCTCGCTCCTTACACTGAGAGCCTGTTCCCTGTCAAACTCACGCAGTAGTCCGCCTCGTTGAGATAAACATCTCTTATTCCCTTCCCTCCCCTTTGCTGTTTGCCTGGACTGCCTGTGTTTGCTAATGTTATGTCACAAATGCAAATTGTCACCGACCAGAGCTGAACTAAAACACAAACACACACTCACAACTCGCTGGCACAGGAGAAAGGATATGTCAGCGCAGACTTAATAATTATAGTTTACTTGCCGCAGTTTCTATAAATTCCCACTTAGCTGCATAATACCACTTAACAGTGTTTCAAAAACATACAGACTAGAACTGTCTCAGCACAGGAACCAGCCTCTGGCATGATGCACAGATCAACACAACACCAGCGAAGAGCTTGCCGGCCAGGGGATCTCTCTTCAGCTGAACTTGGAGCTGGAGTCCAGAAGACTGAGGGGTGACCTCATTGAAACCTATTGAATGTTGAAAGGCCTCAACAGAGTGGATGTGATGTTTCATATAGTGGGGGACTCTAGGACCAGAGGGCACAGACTCAAAGTAGAGGGTTGTTCCTGTAGAACAGAGAAGAGGAAAAACTTTAGCCAGAGGGTGGTGAATCTGTGGAATAAGACCATAAGATATAGGATCAGAATTAGGCAATTTGATCCTAATTGTTCTGCCATTTCATCATGGCTGATCCATTTCCCGTTCAGCCCCAATCTCCTGCTTTCTCTCCTTAATCCTTCATGCCCTGACCAATCAAGAATCTATCAACCTCTGCCATAAATGCACCCAGTGACTTGGCCTCAACAGCTGCCTCTGGCAACAAATTCCACAGATTCACCATTCTCTGGCTAAAAAAATTCCTCCTCATCTCCATTTTAAAAGGATGTCATCTGAGGGTATGTCCTCTGGTCCTAGATTCCTCCACTATCCGAAACATCCCATCCACGTCCACGTCCACCCTATCGAGGCCTTTCAACATTCAATAGGTTTCAATGAGATCCCCACTCATACTTCTGAATTCCAGTGAGTAGAAGACCGGGGCCATCAAACTCTCTTCATATGACAAGCCTTTCAATCCCAGAATCATTTTCATGAACCTCCTCCAATACTAGCACATCCTTTCTCAGATAAGGGACTCAAAACTGCTCACAATACTTCAGGTGAGGCCTCTACAGCACTTTATAAAGCCTCAACATTACACCCTGGCTTTTATATTCTAAAATTTATTCCCACAGGCATCTGTGCAGGCCAACTTATTGGGCTTATTTAAAGCAGAGGTAAATAGGTTCTTGATTAGTAAGGGCATCAAAGGTTACAGTGAGAAGGCTGGAGAATGGGGTTGAGAGGGTTAATAAATCAGCCATGATGGAATGGTGGGACAGACTCGATGGGCCAAATGGCCTAATTCTGCTCCTGTGTCTTATGGTTCAGAACATTCGGACTCTGAAGCCAAAATGTTCTGGTCTGAGACACCGACCATGAGCTCTATAAAGCCTACCCATCTTCGATCGATCCTTGTAAAGGTGACAGTGACAAAGTTAACAAAGGGAATTCACGTCACCCGCTCCTCTGCAGTGGTCCCCCAGGACGTCGCTGAAGAGTCGGAATCTCTGCTGATCACAGCCAAATTTCCTGTGTAATTAGAATTGATCTGTACCTCCCTGCTATTACTTTTCCACCTGAGATTAATTGTGAAGCACAGACTCATAGTTCATCCCAGGACACCCGTCTCCATATAGGGTAATCCATCACCGCAAAATTTCAGCCAATTATAGTCCAATTTTAGCTCCTCCGATGACGCCAAGTATTGTAACACACACACAAAAATGCTGGAGGAACTCAGCAGATCAGGCAGCATCTACAAGACCACAAGACCAGGCTATTCAGCCCATCGAGCCTGTTCTGCCATTCCATCATGGCTGATAGATCTTTCCTCTCAACCCCATTCTCTTGCCTTCTCTCCATAAATGTTGTCACCCTGAACTAAACAACACGCCGTTCTGATGAAGGGTCATTGCCTGAAACGCTGACTGCTTATTCCCCTCCATAGATGCTGCCTGACCTGCTGAGTTTGTCCAGCATTTTGTGTCTGTAGCTCAAGATTTCCAGGATCTGCAGAATTTCGTGTTTATGAATAAAACCATAAGACCATAAGACATAGGAGCAGAATTAGGCCATTTGGCCCATCAAGTCTGCTCCACCATTTCATCATGGCTGATCCCATTTCCTCTCAGCCCCAATCTCCTGCCTTCTCCCCATATCCTTTCATACGCTGACTAATCATGAATCTATTCACCTCTGCCTTAAATATACCCAATGACTTGGCTTCCACAGCTACCTGTGGCAACGAATTCCACAGATTCACCACCCTCTGGCTGAAATAATTCCTCTGCATATGCGCATGTCTGTGTGTGTCTGTCTGCATGTGTGTGTGTACCTGTGCTTGCATGTGTATATTCGTGCCTGTGTGTGTGTGAGAGAGAGTGTGTGTGAGAGAGTGAGCATGTGTGTGTGTGTGAGAGAGAGAGTGTGTGTGTGAGAGAGTGAGTGTGTGTGAGAGAGAGAGTGAGCATGTGTGTGTGAGAGAGAGTGAGCATGTGTGTGTGAGAGAGTGTGTGAGAGAGTGTGTGAAGAGAGAGTGTGAGAGAGTGTGTGTGAAAGAGAGAGTGTGTGTGAGAGAGAGAGTGTGTGTGCGTGTGTGTGCGTGTGAGTGCATGTGTGTGTGTGAGAGTGTGTGTATCTGTGTATGTGGAGTTTTCACAATCTCCCTGTGACTGACATGCGGGCCTGGAAGGGTTGGTAGGGTAACTCACTGTTGTAAATTGTCCCCCCGCTGTGTGGATTTCGGGGGTAGCTGATGGGAATAGAACGGGATTAGTGTAGATGAGCATAAAGGGGTAGCTGACGGTGTGAACCGGGGTCCAGAGGCCCAGCTTCCAAACAGGTGAGGATCCTCCTGATCGACATGGCCCCCTTTATCCCTCCCCCCATCCTCCCCATCTACTTATTGCCCACACACTCCTCCATTACCTGTGTTTCTATGCTGTCTTCCTATCCTGTCAGATCCCATCTTTTTCAGTATCGTTTTTTACATTTCCACCTCTTGCCCTCCCCTATCTTCTCGTAGACACTGGAGAGATCTGGAACAGTGCGTGCACACTCACACTCACACTCACAGATGTGGGTTGGAAGGGGTTGAACAGGGCAGTACCGTGCAACAGGTTTTTAAGTCAGTTCACTGACCCCGTCCACCTGTCCATTCTGTGACCGGGAGGAGTCACTGTCCCATGTTTAGAATCAGAATCAGAAAAAGGTTTATTATCACTGGCATTCATCATGAAATTGATTAACATAGCAGCAGCAGTAACATGATAATATAGAAAAAACTAAGCAAGTCAATTATAGTAAGTATACATGTTTATTAAATAGTTAAATTAAAAATCATACAAAAACAGAAATAGTAGAAAAAATGAGTTAGTGTTCATGGGTTCAATGTCCATTCAGAAATCAGTTGGCAGAGGGGAAGAAGCTGTTCCTGAATCATTGAGTGTGTGTCTTCAGGCTTCTGTACCTCCTCCCTGATGGTAACAATGAGAAGAGGGCATGACCTGTGTGATGGGGTCCTTAATGATGGACACCGCCTTTCTGAGGCATTTCTCCTTTAAGATGCCTTGGATGCTACAGAGGCTAGTACCCGAGATGGAGCTGACTAATTTTACAACTTTCTGTAGCTTTTGATCTTGCGCAGTGCCCCCCCCACCCCGCCACCATACAAACCCCCCAAATTCCACAGTAGACAGTGAAGCAGCCTGTCGGAACATTTATACGGAGTGTGAGAGGCTGCAGATCTGATTTGAATATCTGAAGGGGCTGCTCCTCAGGTTTCGGTTACACGTCAGCCCCACGCCCAGTACAGAAGTGGGGGGGGGGGGCAGGGGTCATTCGGAGGACCTACTGGTGGACTTGCTCTTGATCCTGGCCAAGAAGCCTATTCATGGGTCTGAGTGGTGAGCAGCTGAGGGTTCCGGCTGGACCAACTACCTGAGATTCTTCCGGGGATACATTCATACCCAGGAGCATGTGATCACCATTGGCACAGTGGAGGATTTCCAAGAATTGACTGTTTTATAGACAGTAATATTCAATTGTAATTTGAATTTGTTCTCTGTCTTGTAAATACTTGATGTTTATATTTCATGTATTTTTGTATAAATAAATTTTTGTAGTTTTGTTTAAAAAAAGGAGCTCAGAGGTCAGGCAGCATCTATGGAGGGGAATAAACTCTCAGCTTTCGACAGCATTCCCACCCTCCCCCTGCCTCACCTGCCAATTCTTGCCCCACCCTTTCCCCTCGCCTCTTTATATCTCCAGTGGTCCAGGTGAAGGGTCTTGACCTGAAAGATCGAGAGTCCATTTCCCTCCACGGATCAGGGAGGAGGTTACCATCAGGGGTGAAGTGCTAGAAGTGTTATACTGTTTACTTTTTAACTTGTGTCATAAATGGACATTATTTGTTAATTTATTTGTGGTAGGGGTGTCTGGGTGGAGATGTGTTTCTAACAAAGGAGGTGTAAGGTACTCCTTCCCTCCGCTAGCCTGCAGCTCACCCTTGGGCGAGGTGTAGCACCTGCTTAGACCCCTCCACCCTGATCAGGGTTATGTGAAGCCGTGGGAACAGGTGGTGGACGGTTGTATAAGCAGCTGGCGCTAGCCGACAAAGTACTCAGGACATCTTCAGGGAGCGATGTCTCAGAAAGGCAGCGTCCATTATTAAGGATCTCCGCCACCAAGGGCATGCCCTTTTCTCACTGAAAAAAGGTACAGAAGCCTGAAGACACACACTCAGCGATTCAGGAACAGCTTCTTCCCCTCTGCCATCTGATTTCTGAACGGACACTGGACCCATGACCACTACCTCACCTCTCACTTTTTAATGTACATCATTTCTGTTTTTTGCACATTTTTTCATCTATTCAATATACATATACTGTAATTGATTCATTTATTTATTATTTTTAAAATATTATTTATTATTTTTTCTCTTCTATATTATGTATTGCATTGAACTGCTGCTGAGTTGACAAATCTCACGTTACATGCCGGTGATGATGAACTTGATTCTCATTCAGACTCTGGTGCAGATCACAAGTCCTGGTTATGTGACCACTGACGCCAGGCAGTCAATCTCTGAAGAGTGTTGATAATGGCTGGGGTCACCCGTCTTGTAAAGGCACTGCCCAGAAATGGCAAACCACTTCTGTAGAATAATTTGTCTAGAACAATCATGGTCAAAAAAACCATGATCGCCCTCGTCATATGACATGGCACAGAACGATGATGATGGTGGTTTATGGTAATATTACTTTATGTGCTTGGTTTGTGTGAGTTATATGTACTGTGTTGTGCACCTTGGCCCCAGAGGAACATTGTTTCATTTGGTGGTATACATGCACACAAATGAATGACAATAAACTAAACTCGAACTTCAACTTACTTTTACCAATGCAAAAAGAGACAACTGAATTGTGTTTAGAAACAATATCGTACTCGCAATCTCCATCCAGTCCGCGCTGTATGTAACTCGGGCCAACAATCGCCTTGCTCTCTGCAGATGCTGCCTGACAAGCTGAACATTTTGAGGATCTTCTATTTTTGTTTCAGATTTCCAGCATCTGTTTTTTTTTCCACTCAGATTTGCTCAGTTCTGGACTAATTAGGAGCGGCCAATCAGATGCCGGTATTGGCGGCTACATCCACATTCTCTGGACAAATGGCGGGGGGGGGGGGGGCGGTGGATTTTGAGTCAGAATCTGGTCTTTTGTCACTGACATATGTCTTTATTGATTGATTGATTGAGATACAGCATGGAATGGACCCTCCTGGCCCTTTGAGCCACACTGCCCAGGAATCCCCCAGTTTAACTCCAACCTAATCATGGTACAATTTGTGATGACTAATTAACCTATCAACTGATACACCTTTGGACTGTGGGGGGAAATGTACCCAGTCACAGGCAGAATGTATAAACTCCTTCCAGACAGCAGCGGGAATTGAACCCAGGTTGCTGATACTGTAAAGCGTTGTGCAAGCCACTAGGGTACCACGCGTGGATTTGATTTTTGCGGCAGCAGTTCAAAGTTCAAAGTGAATTTGTTGTCAAGGTAATGTAGGTTAATCTGAGCAACCCTTTATGTTACCTTGGTCAGCATCAATGAGATGGGCTGAATGGCCTGTTTTGTTGCCCTATGACTCTATGAATCCAAGGCTGCTGCTAATGAGGAAGATGAGAGCAGGACGTTGAAAAGGACATCGATACGGTGATTAGTCAGAGTTGTGGCTGAGGCAGGTCAGACCCTGTACACAGCTTTGAACCAACGTACACAACCCTGATCACTAACTCAGGGCAGCAACACCATGACCACTTCACAATACAGTCAATGCTTATCTCTGTTCTGATCCTCTTCCTTCAAAATCAGAACCAGAATCAGGTTTTATATCACCAGCATATCTGCAACAAATACATTGTAATACAGAATAATTAAAGCTGTAAATTACAGAAGGAAGTGTATATATATATTAAAAAAGTTAAATTAAGTAGTGCAAAAAGAGAAAAAATACTGAGGAAATGTTTATGCGTTTAATGTGCATTCAGAAATCAAATGGCAGAAGGGAAGAAGCTGTTCCTGAATCACTGAGTGAGTGTCTTCAGGCTGCTGTACCTCCTCCCTGATGGTAGCAATGAGAACAGGGCATGTCCTGGGTGATGGGGGTCCTTAATGATGGATGCCTCCTTTTTGAGAGTTTGCACTTTGAAGATGTCCTGGCTATTACAGAAGCCATTGCCCATGATGGAGCGACTAACTTACAGCTCACTGCAGCTTACTGTGATCCTGTATAGTAGCCCCCCCCCCCCACCTTCCCCATACCAGGCAGTGATGCAGCCAGTTAGAATACTCTCCATGGTACATCTGTAGAAATTTGCAGGTGTCTTTGCTGATGCACCAAATCTCTATGTCAAGTTTTTACTGAGCTAATAGTGCATTTGCTTAAGGAATGTTCTGTTCTCATGGATGCTCTGGGGCAGTGATGCTACTCCAAGTAAGTTTTTCAATGCACCTGTGCACACACATGGACTTGTACAGATGACAATAAACTCAAACTTGACATTTGAATCATTTTCTATTCAAGGGATTCTCCGGGCAAATTCCTGGGAAGATATGGTTATCCTGTCATCAGAAGCTAGAGAAAATCGATGTACATGGTTTGGAGTTTTGAAGAACATCAGGTGACTCAGTGGGTTGAGTGGGGTCACAGCAACAACCTTGCACTAGGACGAAGGAATTGATTGTGGGGTTCAGGAAAGGGAAGTCGGGGAGCACACACCAGTCCTCATTGAGGGATCAGCAGTGGAAAGGGTGAGCAGTTTCAAATTCCTGGGAATCAACATCTCTGAAGACCTATCTTGAGCCGAACATATTGATGTAATTTACCAAGAAGGCACAACAGCAGCGATATTTCATTGGAAGCTTGAGGAGATCTGGTATGTCACCAAAGACTCTCGCAAATTTCTACAGATGTACAATGGAGAGCATTCTACTGGCTGTGTCACTGTCTGGTGTGCAGAGGGTCACCACACAGGACTGAAAGCAGTTGTAAACTCAGCCAGCTCCATCATGGCCACTTACCTCCCCAGCATCGAGGACTCCTTCAAAACGTGATGTCTCAAAAAGGTGGCACTCAGGACATGCCCTCTTCTCATTGCTACCATCAGAGAGGAGGGACAGGAGCCTGAAGGCACACCCTTAATCACTCAGGAACAACTTATTCCCCTCTGCTATCAGATTTCTGAATGGACAACAGACTCATGAACACCACCTATATTTTTTTTGTCAAAGTGAAAACAAATTTCTACCAATTGGTCTAAATTTATTACAAATATTACACACAAACTAATTGATTTCATAGTTACTCATCCCCTTTCAAGTCAGTATTTAGTAGATGCACCTTTGGCGGCAATTACAGCCTTGAGTCTGTGTGGATAGGTCTCTATCAGGTTTGCACATCTGGACACTACAATATTTCCCCTTTACAAAACTGCTCAAGCTCTGCCAGATTGCATGGGGATCGTGAGTCAACAGTCCTTTTCAAGTCTAGCCACAGATTTGCAATTGGATTGAGATCTGACTCTGACTTGGCCACTCCAGCACATTAACTTTGTTGCTTTTCAGCAATTTCTGTGTAGCTTTGGCTTTATGCTCGGGGTCATTGTTTTGCTGGAAAACAGATCTTCTCCCAAGTCACAGTTCTCTTGCAGACTGCATCAGGTTTTCCTCCAGGATTTCCCTGTATTTTGCTGCATTCATTTTACCCTCTACCTTCACAAGCCTTCCAGGGCCTGCTGCAGTGAAACATCCCCACAGCGTGATGCAGCCACCACAATGGTTCACGGTAGGGATGGTGTGTTTTTGATGATGTGTGGTGTTTGGCTTACACCAAACATAGTGTTTAATCTGATGGCTAAAAAGCTCAATTTTGGTTTCATCAGACCATAGAACCTTCTTCTAGCTGACTGCAGAGTCTCCCACCTGCCTTCTGGCAAACTCTAGCCGAGATTTCATGTGCATCTCTTTCATGTGATGATTTGGTGTGTCATATTAAAGGGGGTGAATACTTATGCAATCAATTATTTTGGTTTTTATAGTTATTAATTTAAATCATTTTGTAGAGATCTGTTTTCACTTTAATATGAAAGACTCTTTTTCTTTTGATCAGTGTCAAAAAAAGCCTAATTAAATCCACTGTGATTCAATGTTGTAAAACAATAAAACATGAAAACTTCCAAGGGGGTGAATACTTTTTATAGACACTGTATATACTTTTAAATGTAATTTATAGTTTTTATTTTTATGTATAGCATTGTACTGCTGCTGCAAAACACAAATTTCACAACATATGCCAGTATTAAACCCGATTCTGATGTTTCAAATTTATTTATTGGGATACAGCATAGAACAGGCCCTTCTGTCCCTTTGAGCTGTGCCACCCAGCAAAACTCCCGATTTAACCCTAGCCTAATCACAGGACAATTAAGCAACTAACCGGTACATCTTAGGACGATGGGAGGAAACCAGAGCACTCAGGGAAACCCATACGGTCACGGGGAGAACACACAGCAGTGGAAATCAAACCCAGGTTGCCTGTACTGTAAAGCGTTGTGCTAACCCCTATGTTACCATTCTGGCCCTGATTCTGATTCTGTCTTTAATGAAACAGCTAAAAGATTAAAGATCAGCTTTGTATGTTTCAGTTTTGATGTGCATCTGACAAATAGTGAAATGCATGGGGCAGCCCCCAAGTGTCTCCAACAGAGTATGCATGCAACTTATTAACCCTAAGTTATACCTCTTTGAAACGTGGGAGGAAACCTGAACTTGTGTGGTCACAGGGAAAACATACAGGCTCCTTACAGACAGCAGCGGGAATTGAACTCAAATCAATGATAGCCGACGCTGACCACTACACAACTGTGCTGCCCCTAATCCTGAGGGCATCTCAGATGCTGAGAGGACGTCACAGGGTCAGAATGAGGAGACAGAGTTACAGAATGAGATGGTGTTTATTTAACACCGACGTGTGCAGGGACCACCTTCTCACAGAGGGGGTGGGGTGACGAGAAGAGTACAGCTCAGGAATAGGCCATTTGGCCCACAATGTTGTGCTGGACCAGCTAAAAAGTGAAGCAAAAATCCCCAAAAAACTAAACCTTCCTACCTAGACCACTTCCGTATCCCTCCACCTTCATTACATCCATGTGCCTATCCAACTGTCTCTAAAACCCTCTAATGTATTGGCCTCTACCACCACACCAGGCATCCATAAATCTGAGTGAAACACTTACCCCTCACATCCCCCTTGAACCTACCCTCTCTCACCTTCAATGCATGCCTACTGCTATCAGAGCAGGACAGTAACGCAGTGGTTAGCACAATGCCAGCGACCTGGGTTCAATTCCCGCTGCTGCCTATTAAGAGTTTGCACGTTCTCCCCATGACTATGTGGGTTTCCTCCCACAGTCCTAAGACGTACCCATTGGTAAGTTGTCCCGTGATTAGGCTATGGTTAAATTGGGGGTTGGGAATTTTCTAGAAGGTTCTGGAGGATGGATGACTAGGAAGAGTTAAAGAGGAGGGACTGGGCAGCAGAGGGTTCCCATCCAATTAGACTGCCTGGTGAGGTTCTGGGGGTATGTCTGTGCCAGGGTAACCACAGTGTTCCTGCTACCATGGAGGTGCTCTGGGATTGCTGGGAACTGCAGGATAGTTTAATTAAGTTTGTGTTTATGATTTTGATAACTATTTTCTCTGTGATGTGGTATTGTGGGATATAATTTGCAATAAACAAACAGAACTGTGCAAAAGTCTTAGGGACATACTGTATAGACAGCTGAGGTGCCCAAGACTATTGCTGTACTGTAGTAATTTTACGTATTCCACTGTACTGCTGCCACAAACAAAAAATACATTTCATGATGTGTGAGTGATGATAAACCTGACTCTGATCTGGATCTCTATTGTGGACTGAGAGTGGGAAGGGGGCAGGGAGAGGGGAATCATGGCTGGGAAAAGGGGGAGGGAGCGGGAAACACCAGAGACATTTTGTAATGATTGGTAAACCAACTGTTTGGAATCAAATGACCTCGCCTGGTGTTCCAGGTCCAGGTGTGTCTGCACTCGCGCAAACGCCTCCCGTCCCTGACACTCCTTCTCTGCCACCTGCTTCACGCCCCTCCCGCCATCCTCACCGTTCCCAACATCCTCTGCTCCCGCCAGATCTACAAACTCGTTCTCCTTTCCACGTTGACAAATACGGCACTGGGCAAAATTCTGAGGCACCCTAGTGATATATATATAAGACTATATAAACACACACGACTTGCCCACAGTACTGTACTTTGAGAGGAATGGAGCACAGAGGAGATGAAACTCAGGAAACTAAGCCATGGAATGGTGGAGAGGAATTGATTGGCAGAGTGGTCAACTCCTCTTACATCATAAGACATAGGTGCAGACTTGGGCCATTCAGCCCATCGAGTCTGCTCTGTCATCTCATCATTGCTGATCCATTTCCCTCTCAACCCCATTCTCCTGCCTTCACCCCACATGCCTTTGACGTTCTGACTAATCAAGGACCTATCAATGTCTGCCGTAAATATACCCAATGACGTAGCCTCCACAGCTGCCTGTGGCAATGAATTCCACAGATTCACCACTCTCTGGCTAAAGAAATTCCTCATCTCTGTTTGAAATGGACTTCCCTCTATTCTGAGGCTCTACCCTCTGGTTCTACACTCCCCCACCAAAGGGAACATCTTCTTCACATCCACTCCATCAAAGCCTTTCAACATTTGATAGGTTTTAATGAGATACCCCCTCATTCTTCTAAATTCCAGTAAGTAAAGGCCCAGAGCCTTCAATCACTGCTCATATGATAACCTTGTCATTCCTGGAATCATTCTCATGCCAGGACATCTATTCTTAAATAAGGGGCCCAAAATTGCTCACAATTCCCCAAGTGACCCCACTGCTGACACATGACTGTGTCGCAGGATTCAGTTCAAATCGTATCGTCAAGTTTGTGGATGACACAACAGCAGTCAGCCTCGTCAACAACGATGATAGGTCGGAGTAGAGAGAGGAAGTGGAGCGGCTGGTGGACTGGTGTGAGAACAACAACTTATGTCCATACGTGGAGGAGACCGAGGAAATGATTGAGGACTTTTGGAAGGTGCAGATAAACCATTCCCCTCTGCGCATACATGGCTCCTCTGTAATGAGAGTTAAGTGCACCAGTTTCCTCTGAGTTCACGTCACCGATGATCTCACCTGGTCCATCAATATCACCTCCTTGAATAAGAAGGCACAGCAGCACCTCCACTTCCTGAGGAGACTGAGGCAAGTGAAGTTTCCCCCACCCCATCATCTTACGCAGGGCCCTTAGATTTATCAAGGATCCCGCCCATCCATCCAGCATCCTCTTTGACTTTCTACCACCAGGCAGGAGACTCCAATGCATAAAAACAAGAACAGTTAGGATGGGAAACAGTTTCTTCCCTCAGACCATTAGGCTTCTGAACTCCCTGGCGCATTGCATTCGAAGTGTCACTAGATAACTTGTTCTGTACCCTACAATATTTAATTTATGCACTTTACTTTCTTTATGTATGTGTAAATCATTTGTAGATTTCATCTTACTTTCCTAAATTATTGTTTGTTGTGTGTACTACTGTGCTTTACACCCCGGACTGGAGAAATGATGTCTCGTTTAACAGTGTACATATGCAGAATTAAATGACAATAAACTTGACTTGACCAGTGCCTTGTACAGCCTCAGCATTACATCCTTGCTGTTATATTGTAGTCCTCTTGAAATCAATGCATTCACCTTCCTCACCACCAACTCAACCTGTAAATTAACCTTTAGGTCTGTGCATTCTGCATTTGCTGACATGGATCTCGGAACTGTGAAGGAGCATATTTATAAACTCACCGGACAATAATTACTCATAGACAAGTTAAAAAAAGTTCAGAAAAGTTAACTGAATGTTGATTTTTATTTCAAGGGCGTAAAATACAAAGGTCTGGAACTTTATGTTACATTGGTATAGATCTGTGGTTAGACCTGCGTTCAGTCCTTCGAACTGTTCCTCAAGAGAGGGCGGGTGAGAGCTGTGACCTCAGTGTGGAGGCTGAGGAATTGAGGGTGGCTTCCTGACAGTTTTGGACTGAGGTTGACGCCATCCCTCACTCCCTGCTACAGTCCGGTGGCCTCCAGTTGAAGGGTCTCTCGCAACCCCTCTCCCATTCCGAGAAACTGGCCGGCCCAAAACAATCAAGTGTATCGGTTTTAAAATACTCTTTTCATATTCTAAGAAGAAAATTTTGGAGCTGGTTGGGTCACTAACCAACCGGTAAGGTTCTCCCCAAGGTTAACGGCAGGTCAGTTGGATGCCACCACCCAGGAGGGCGACACTCTCTGAAGCATCTGCCCAACTCCGTAAGGACTCTACGTTGGCCAAGCTGGAAGATCCCTTATGTCATGCAGTCCACCAGCTGAATCTGCCGGGATCTGTGGCCAAACACCCTTCAAGCTGTTGGCTGGAAGATCCGCGGTGGGACTACCCCGCTTCAGCACTCCTCGCTCTTGGGATCGTAGACCGGCTGCCCCGAGACGTGGTGGGACGACAGGCAACCTGGGGCTCGTTCCCATATGTCTGGGGAGCTCAGAGAGGAGAGTGGCCAGGTGGTCCAGAGTTTGCGCTGGATGTTGGGTGTCGGTGTGGGAGGGGACGGTGGGAAGGGATGGTGGGAGGGTGATGGAGTGGAACGGGCAGTGTATTACGATTGGAGGGGACAGTCGGCCATGTTGTGGTGGGGAAGGGTGCTTGGGTATTACATTGGGAGGGGCAGAGGTATGTTGGGGTGGGAAGAGGCAGTGTTTTGCAGTGGGGTGTGTGGGCTTGTGAGTGTGTTGGGTGCAGGTGTGGGGGGATGGCTTGTGAGGGTGATGGGACGGTTATAGGTGTGGGAGGGGCTGTTTTGGGGTGGGAGAGGATGGTGTGTGAGTGTTGGGACGGTTGGGTGTAAGTGTGGGAGGGGACGGTGTGTGAGAGTGTCGGGACGGTTGGGTGTAAGTGTGGGAGGGGACGGTGTGTGAGAGTGTCGGGACGGTTGGGTGTAAGTGTGGGAGGGGACGGTGTGTGAGAGTGTCGGGACGGTTGGGTGTAAGTGTGGGAGGGGACGGTGTGTGAGAGTGTCGGGACAGTTGGGTGTAAGTGTGGGAGGGGACGATGGGTGAGGATATTGGGATGGGAGGGGCCATTCCAAAGCGAGAGGCTGCCGTTGAACTTGGGCCCACTCCCAGCCTTCCCGATGAGAACGCAAGCCCAATATCCGTACTGACAACCAAAACTATTTACTGAAGTCACAAACGCCTGTTAAAGAACAGAAATCAAAAGAGAAAAGAAAGAGATAACTGCGATGGTCACCACACATTCCCCTTCATACAGCGGCCTGGTGCCACCAGCTGCACAGTCAAGTGGGAAACGAATGGCCTTAGGTCGGGCTGAGTCTTTTTGTTTCGCTGAAGGCTATAATGTACAAAACTGTTTGCAAGAATGAATAGCTCGGCCATCGCTGCGGAGAGGTGGAGCGGCGACCTCCCATCTCCACGCACTTCCTTGGCCTCAATCGGTCCTTAAAATGTCTCTCTCTCTGCCTGTTCTGCAGACAGGGCAGCTTTCACTCGTTATTGAAAAGTCAAGCAGAGACTAGATGCGTACTACTTCCTGCGGCTTGGGTAGAAAGGAATCAGGACTCAAACCGGCAAAGGAGCTGAAAAGGTGGTGCTCCCTTGATGAAGTTGACACCTCCTGGAGCTTGGGGTTGGTGGGGGGGAATGGGGCAAGGGTTTTGGTCAGTTCTGGAATGGGGGGAGAGGTGGGGATCAGTCTTTTCTGAAATAGGGTCACCTCTCCATGCATCTCTCTCTTTCTCTCTCTCTCTCTCAGAAAGGACTGGACAAGAGGGAGGCAGTCTTAGAACATGGCCACCATCAAACCTTTCCTCTCTGAATGTTCATGAAGTGTTGTTGGTTATTGACGGGGGTGGGGGGGAGGTCTGGTCTGGGGAAGAAATTCTGCAATTCTGCCCCCAGGAGGGGATTCAGAAACTTTAACCCTGGGAATATATTCTGGTCTTGACCTTACTGTTGGAAATCTAGTTGATCCCCAGATCAGAGAGCAAGGTCAGCTTGCTTTAACTGGGTCTATATTCTGGCCTTCTCCTTACTTTTGGGGAATCCAGTTTGGCGAGCTTTCTTTAACTCGCTCATTTGTCTAGCTGTTTCCTCCTCCCTTTCAAGAAAGTGAAAGTGACAGTGGGTCCCTGTGTAAAATGGCCTAGGCTAACTTTCTGGACAGATGATCAAATCATACGGGCTCAGTAAAAGAAATTTTAAGAAAGAGAAACAAATCTCAGGTTAGTTTTTAAATAGGTGTCTTGAATATAAATTTGGCTTTTTATGTTTGGCACATTTTCCTACCTTCTGACAGAAAACTCACTGGTGGGCCAAAAGCTAAGACTACCTTGACATTGGAAAGCTGTCGTCAGCGTTCTTTAGAGATGAGGAGTGAAGAAGGGAGGACATTAGAACAGGAAAGAATAATAAGATATCAATCCCTCTCCCTCCAAGAAAAAGTTGTATTATATTACAAGAGGGGAAGGTTTTTCGTGAAAAATAGCGAATCGATCAGGCAAAAATGCTCTGTCTTTCTCTCTCTGCAATGTCCATCATTGTTTCCAAAGGGTGGGGTTTGGGGTGGGGAGGGAACAGGAAAGGACTTTAGTCAGATCGGTTGGATCACGGTGAGGAAGGATTAAAAGTCGTTGTTCCTGGCTGCCCGTTGTCAAGGCAGTCGCCAAGGGCCCCACTATACCCGGGTAGTGGAGTGCGGGTGGGGTAACGTGTTGTTGTGGCCCGAGGGGTAAGTATTGAAGGCGTGGAGAGGCTGCATCCCGCTGATGGTGCTGGGGATCATGGTGATGGTGTTGGGGCTCATGAGGGGCACGTCGTCGGGGGCCCGGCGCAGGGCCAAGGTGTAGTCGGGGGGGCAGGCAGGCCGCAGGATCTCGTGGGGCCGCAGGGCGTCCAGGTCGCGGCTCTCGTGCTCGCCATGCTTGATCTGCAGCGACATGATCTCCTCCTCTGGGGCGTGGGCCAGGTCGTTGGCGGCGTTGCGCTGGGGGCTGAGCCGGCGGTGGAGCTCGTGGCGCTTGTCCCGCTTGTAGTACAGGGCGGCGAAGGCCAGGATGTTGAGGAAGAGCAGCGAGGCGCCCACCGCCACCGTCACGCTCAGCTCGGTCGAGTAGTCCCGTGAGTCCTCGGGCAGGCGCACGTAATTGTGCGGCTCCTCAGTGCGTTCCTGCGCAGGCGGTGAGGTGGCCAGCGGCCTCTTGGTGGTGATGGTCCAGCCTTTGCCGTGAGCCCGGTTGGTGAGGAAGGGGTCCTCGGGCGGCAGCTTGGTGGTGGATGTGTACTGCAGGATGTCGTGGAGGTTGTGCAGGTGGGGCACCAGCTCTAGCCAGAAGGCCACCTTGTTAGCCCGGTAGTGCTCGCGAATCCGAGGCTTGAGCCCGATGTGCAGGTAGGGCTTCTCCTTGGAGTTGAACTTGGTCCACGCCACCTCCTCGAACCGGTTGGGCTTGGTGTGGATGAACTTGGTGTCCTGGGGGACCGGTTTGTTGGGATCACTAGAGGGGGGAGAGAGACAGAATTAGCAAAATCACCGTAATTTGCATTGTCATGTTGGACAATGACCTCCCAGTGTTCAATGCCACATTATGGAGTCTTATAGTGGGCCCTTTCGGTCCACGCAAGCGAGATTCCCAACTGAGAAGGTTCCATTACCCACGTTTTGCCCGTATGCTTCTAAACCTTTCTATGTACCTGGTTTTAGTATCAACTGCTCACCCAACCTTCCACACTATTGAGGACATCTTCAAGAGGTGGTGTTTCAAGAAGGCAGTATCCATCATTATGGAACCTCACCATCTGGAATGTGCCCTCTTCCCATTACTACTATCAGGGAGGAGGTGCAGGAGCCTGAAGACCCACACTCAAAGACTGAGGAACAGCTTCTTCCCCTCTGACAGCCAGTACTGAATGGTCCACAAGCACACTCCACTATTCCTTCTTTGAACTTTTGATGTTTCTGCTCCTACTTTGATACAACGGTTCTCTCAGGTGATGCTATGTCTTGGTTTGGAGAAAATCAGAAGTCGAACTTTTGATCCTCGATTTTATTTTGAGAAAAGCTGGGGTTCATTCGCCCGCTACTATCATCTGATTTAATTGATACGGTTTCCTTCTGATTTTTCTTTAAGTGGATTTGAGTTGGTGGATTTATTGAGTTGGTTTTTTATGGAAGCTTGTACGATGTATAGCTCCGGGGTTGTGCTCCCAATGGGTTTTTTTTTTAGTTTAGTAGGGTTTTTTTTCCTTCTTTTCCTTTCAAAAAATATTCTTAACACTTTCTTTTTTCCTCTTATTATTGATATATTGCTTAGCTTTGTTAATCAGTTATTTGCTAATTTAATTCCTTATTGTACATAATGACATGTTGACTTAATGTATCTTTTTTTGTTAATCTTCAATAATGATTAATTTTAAAATGAAATGTATTTTTTGTAATTTTAGTGATCTTTATGTCTTGTGTCGTACTGCTGCATATTGGGGGGTTTGATAGTCTTTTTTAATGGTTTCTCTTGGGTTTCTTTGTTTTGTGACTGGAGACAAATCTGAAATATACATACTTCAGGCACTTTGAATTTTGAGGTAAAGCGTACCATAGGCTTGCCTTTAGAAGTTGAGGCATTGAGTCAGAGAGTCGGGAAGTTATGATGCAGCCTTACAGAAGTCTGTTCAGCACACTTCCAGCGTACTGCCTTCGGTCTTGGTCGTCCCGCCACAGGTAGGCTATGGAGGGTTGGGAGAAGTTGCAGCAGAGGGTCGCCAGGAGTCTGCCTGAATTAGAGGGCATGAGAGGTTGGACAAACTTGGGCTGTTTTTCCCTGGAGCCTCAGAGAGGAGATCTGATAGAGGTTTATAAAATTCTGAGAGGCGGAGATAGACAGCCAGTATAGTTTCTCCCAGACCCAAACTGTCTAATGCAAGAAGGTGAGTACTTAAAGTGAGAATGGAAAAGTTGAGAGGAGATGCGCGGGACCTTTTCGTTTTGCGCAGTGGTGTGGGTGCCTGGGTCGGCCAACTAGGGCCAATGGTGAGGGCAGGGTCGGTAGTGGTGAATCTGTGGAATATGTTGCCGTGGACGGCGGTGGAGCCCTGACCTTAGGGTATATTAAAAGTGGAAGCTGATAGGTTCCTGGACAGTCAGGGCATCAAACATTACGGGGAGAATGGGGTTGAGAGGGATAATAAATCAGCCATGATGGAATAGCAGAGCAAACTGGATGGCTGAATGGCCTAATTCTGTCCCTCGGTTGTGGAGCAGTAGACCTAGGGGTGATTAAGAGGCTCTTAGATATACAGGGTATGAAAGACTATGGACCTTGGCAGGCAGAAGGGATAAGACATCAGAAGCTTAATCATTTTGACACAGTTTTGGGTTTTTTTTGTTCTATTTGTATTCTTCCTTGCAGAAATTGTGCATATAATATTTGCTTAATTTAATTTTCTAGCTAACTGTGTATGCTATCTGTCTGCGATGGTGACACAGGTAGGTTTCTCGTTACACAGAAGTGGTCCTCATTCAGGATTCGCCAAAGGTGAATTTGTAAGTTGAGCCAGTAGCGAGGGAGGCAAATGTGATTTTAGCATTCATTTTGAGAGGACTAGAATATAAAAGCACGGATGTAATGCTGTGGCTTTATAAAGCACAGGTGAGGTCTCATTTGGAGTATTGTGAGCAGTTTTAGGCTCCTTCTTATATATTTACTGAGACACAGCATGGAATAGGCCCTTCTGGCCTTTCAAACCACACTGCCTAGCAACCCTCCAATTTTAACCCCAGCCAAATCACAGGACAATTTACAATGACCAATTAGCCTATCAACCAGTATGTCTTTGGACTGTGGGAGGAAACTGGAGCACCCAGAGGAAATCCATGCGGTCACCGGGAGAACGTACAAACTCCTTACAGGCAGTGGTGGGAATTATTCCCTGTTTGCTGATACTATAAAGCATTGTGCTAATCATTATACCACTATGCCACCCCTTTCTCTCAGAGAGGATGTGCTGACATTGAAGAGGGTTCAGAGTAGTACTTAGACAGATTAGGAGAATGGGAAAGAAAGTGGCAAATGAAATACAATGTTGAAAAATGCATGGTCATGCACGCTGGTAGTAGAAATAGATAAACAAACTACTTTCTAAACAGGGAGAAAATCCAAAAATCTGAGATGCAAAGGGATTTGGGAGTCCTTGTGCAGAACACCCTAAAGGTTAACCTGCAGGTGGAGTCGGTGGTGGGGAAGACAAATGCAAGATTAGCATTCATTTCAAGAGGTCTAGAATACAAGAGCAGGGATGTGATGCTGAGGCTTTATAAGGCACTAGTGAGGCCTCATCTTGAGTATTGTGAACAGTTTTGGGCTTCTCATTTAAGAAAAGATGTGCTGGCATTGGAGAGGGTTCAGAGGATGATTCCAGGAATGAAAAGGTTATTATATGAGGGACGTTTGATGGCTCTGGGTCTGTACTCGCTGGAATTTGGAAGTATGAGGGTGGATCTCATTGAAACCTTTTGAATGTTGAAAGGCCGAGACAGAGTAAATGTGAAAAGTATGTTTCCAATGGTGGGGGAATCTAGGACAGAGGGCACAGCCTCAGGATAGAGGGGAGTCTATTTAAAACAACGATGCAGAGAAATTTCTTCAGCCAGAGGGTGGTGAATTTGTGAAATTTATTGAAGGCCAGGTCATTGGGTGTATTTAAGGCAGAGCATGATAGGTTCTTGATTGGACACAGCGTCAAAGGTTATGGGGAGAAGGCTGGGGAGTGGGGCTGAGGAGAAAAAAAGGGTTAGCCATGATTGAATGGCAGAGCTGTCTTGATCGGCCAAATCGCCTAATTCTGCTTCTATATCTTATAGTCTTTTGATCACGAGAATGATTCCGGGAATGAAAGGCTCATCATATGAGGACCTATTTATGGCTCTGGGTCTGTACTCATATGAATTGTGGTGCTGGTTGGGGGGTGGGGAGGGATCTGATTGAAACTTACCAGATGTCGAAACAGAGTGGATGTGGAGAGAAAGTTTCTTATGGTGGGAGAATCTAGGACCAAAGGACATAGCCTCAGAGTAGAGGGACATCCATTTAGAACAGAGATGAGGAAGAATTTCTTTAGTCACAGGGTGATAAAAATGTGGAATTCATTGCCACAGGCAGCTGTGGAGGCCAGGTCATTGGGTATATTTAAGGCAGAGGTTGATAGATTCCTGATTAGTTAAAGCATGAAGGAATACAGGCAGAAGGCAGGAGACTGGGGCTGAGGGGTAAATGGATCAGCCATGATGAAATGACAGAGCAGTCTCGATGGGCCAAATGGCCTAATTCTGCTACTATATCTTATGGGCGTATGGTCTTATGTACTGTACTTGTGCATCTGACAATAGCCTTTGTCTCTTACACAATCAGGTGCCAAAGAGCCCTTTCCTGTTCTGTATGCTCTATGTTCTATATACAGTTTGGGAACTAAAAAGGGGTTTTGTCTTTGGCATGTGCAGGTCAACGGACCACAGCAACCTTTACAGCATCTGTAGTATCTTGTGTCCCTTCAGGCTGTTATATGTTTGAGTAAGACCATTAGATACAGGAGCAGAATTAGGCCATTTGGCCCATCTTGTCTGTTCTGCCATTTGATCAAGGCTGACTTATCTTCCCTCTCATCCCTATTCTCTTTGGTGCCTTTACTAATCAAAAGGATCCCCGCCTTCTTCTAAACTCCAAGGAGTATAGACCCAGATGGTCCAACCACTCCCGAAAGGCTATTCTGCCCCTCTTTTGTCTAGTAGAGTGCTTTGAACTGAGTGTGAACTAACCCGGTCTTGGCGAAGTTGGTCCAATAGGTCATCACCACTGCGCTGAGCATGACGTCGTTCTTGGAGAAGTTACAGGGGAAGAGCTCGGTGACTCCAATCATGGGGATGCCGAAGACGTAGGGGATCTCGTCGCCGTGTGCTGCATCTGCCCACACGGCCTTCATCTCGCTCTGGCAGTGGTGGTAGAAAGTGTAGAAGTAGGTGGGCGACTGGTACTCGGCGTGGAGCCGGGCAGTGGCAATGGCCGGCGCGACCCACTGGTGGTCGGTGAAGAGTGCCAGAAGGGTCTTGCGCCGCATCTCGCCGTTGTCGCGGTCCGCCCAGTCTGTGTACATGAATTTGATGGTCTCCCGAAGGATGTCCTTGCCTTCCGGGTAACCGTAGAGGTTGTCCACGAAGTTGGAGACGGCAAAGTCAAAATAGCTGGCTGAGATGCCATCCTCTGTGTTCACCAGCGACTCCACAAACTTGAAACCCTCGCCCTGGTTGACACCCAGCAGAATGTCATAGTTGAGGAACTCACCCTGTTCCATCAGGATCTCAGGGTCATCAGGGAGGACATCACCGTCCACCACGGGCCCAAAAGCGATGTGGTACCTGGTGGGTTGGATGTCCTGATCTACCAGCTCCCGGTAGGACTTTCTCCGCAGGCAGTCCACCATGTCCACAGTCTCGGCAAAGTTGCAGCCCACCTTCTTGGCCAGCATCCTGGTGTATTTAGCCGGCTGGTAGTTGACGGACCAGCTTGAAATGGCAGTGCCGCTCTGCGCAATTGCCCGTTGGAAGAGGCCTGGAAATGGAAAAGACGGAGAGATGAGGCGGGGCTTCCTGCGGACGTGTTTCACTCTGTCCAGCTTATGCATTCTGATTGGTCTATGCCAGCCCCTTCCCTCTATCGTTCATCTCCTGTGACACAGAAGGGAGGCTGTTCGGCCCAGCCTCCTGTGGCAGCCCTTTGTAAACTGTTCCTGCCAGAAACACAAGAGATTCTGCAGATGTTGGAAATCTTGAGCAACACACAGAGGAAGTGCTGGAGGAACTCAGCAAGTCAGGAAGCATCTATGGAAATGAATAAGCAGTCTATGTTTTAGGCTGAGAGTCATCGTTAAGAGGCTCAACTGTTTATTCCCCTCCATAGTTGCTGCCCGACCTGCTGAGTTCCTCCAACATCCTTGTGGGCTGATTCTTTCATTCCACATCTCCATATCCACTCTTCCTCCATCTCCCTCAAATAGACATCATCCAGTTCCCTCTTGTACAGTGTTATTTCAATCTGCCCCTCCTCCTCCCCACTGAGAGTACAACATGGAAAAAGGCCCTTCGGCTCATTGAGTCCATGCCAACACTTAATCGATCATTTACACCAATTCCATTTCATCCTCCCCGATTCCCATCAACACCCCCCAGATCCTCCCCCTCAGGGGTGGGGGCAATTTATAGTGGCCAATTAGCCCACCCGAGTCCACTCATCTTTGGGATGTGTGAGGAAATTGTATTATCCAGAGAAAACCCATGGAGATGATGTGCAAACTCCACACACAGATAATGCCGGAGGTCAGGTCTGAACCCAGATCTCTGTCACTGTGAGGGTGCAGTTTTACCTGTATTAATTATTACTCTCTAGACCATTAAATCTTCAACCCAGCCAGCTTCCCTTCATGGTCCCAATATTAATTTTGAACCCCCCTACCCCACCCCTCTCTTGAGATCTTATCCACATTCAGGGAACAGACCCATCTTTGTCAGTCCCTCCCACAGAAGTGCCTCACCCCAAAGCCCACCACACACAGATCTTGTTCCATCTCTTCTGGTGTACGTTTGACCTTGGTGGGGGCGGTCAAGATGCATGAACCTTGACCTCTTGACCTCCAGCCTCATTTCAGTAACAGTCAACACCCAAATGGAGAATGAGCTTGAATGTCTACTGGTCCTTCTGCCAAGAGAAACCACAGTGAAAACCATGATGGTCAATCCACCCTGTTTGGTTGTCATTGTGGTCGGGAGAAGGAAGGGAGGCAGACTGATAGCCCCATTTCTAGCAACTCCACAATTCCATCACCCCAGATGGTGGTGAATGAGTTGGAGGACGTGCTCTCCACCTTGGAGTTGTGGGGGAGGGTGGGTGTGGATACCTTGAGGCCCAGGCAAGGCTGCCAACTCTTCAGGAATGGTTGGAGTGTCCAGGATTCCATCGTCAAAGATCCCTACCATCTGGGCCGTGCCGTCTTCTTGCAGGAGGTCCAGAAGCCTTAGGTCCTACATCAGCAGGTTCAAGGACCAGACGACTGGATTGGATCTGGTATACCCACTCGAATGTGCAGGAACGTAAGAAGCTGCAGGGAGTTGTGGACTCAGCCCAAAACATCACAGGCACACCCCTCCCCACCATCGATCCTATCTACCTCAAGAAGTGTTGCCTCAAGAAGACATCATCAAAGATCCTCACCATGCTATCTTCTCGTAGTCACCATCAGTACAGAAGTCTGAAGTCCCACACCACCATGTTCAAGATCAACTACTTCCTTTCAACCATTCAGTTCCTGACACAACCCTAATCACTCCAGTTTAGCGACACTATGACCACTTTGATTACAATGTTCAGATCGTGTTCTTCCTTGTACAATTTGTGTCTTCCTCGTGAATGCTGTGTACCTGATGCTATGTGTCAGGGTCACTAGCGAATTCAAGCGCAGAAATCCCAGAGATTTCAGCAGTTCAACCAAAACAAAAGATTTAAGACAGAAATTATTAGCAAGAGTGATAAGAACTCAAGCATTACACTGAATCTTGAAGAACTGAGTTCACTCACGTTACGTAGAAGAACTTGGTCAGTGTTTCACCTGACAAGGATATACAATAACTGAGCAGAGAGGGGTTGACATGCCCCCCCCCCCAAATACACGCTAGAACACATAAGAATCCAGGTCCAATCAAACAGCCGCAGTGTCCAGACGAATCAATAACCCCCAAAGACTACAACTATAATACAAGACTTTGAAAATCCCGTGCTAACTCCATTTCCCAAATTGAATTAAGGTGATAAATACAAAGAGAGCTTAACACTCCCCGTGATACCAAATGAGACACTTGCAGCACAAAGTGAAAACCCAGAGCTAATCCAAAGGCTAACAATTAGACATAAAGGGTTAACAATCCAAGTAACACTGCATACCCAAGAAAAGACGATCTACATACTCGTTGAAAAAATCTTTTCTTTTAAGACTACCCCTGCTTGTGACACTATGTACCTGTGATGCTGCTCTAAGTTTTTTGTTGCACCCGTACTAGTGTGGATGACAGTGAACTTGACTAGTCCCTCTCCCTTTGTTCTTTTATAGTCTCCTGTTTCCAACAACCATACATCCATGCCTGAAGTCTCACACCACCAGACTCAAGGACAGTTGGTTCCCTTGAAACATTCGGTTCTTGAACCAAACCGCACAACACTAAGTCATTACCTCAGTATAGACCATAAGACCACAAGAGATAGGAGCAGAATTAGGCCATTTGGCCCATCAAGTCTGCTCTGCCATTTCATCATGGCTGATCCGATTTTCCTCTCAGCCCCATTCTCCTGCCTTCTCCCCATAACCCATCATGCCCTGATCAAGAATATTTCAACCTCTGCCTTAAGTATACTCATGACTTGGCCTCCAGAGCCACCAGTGGCAATGAATTCCACAGATTCCCCACCCTCTAGCTAAGGGAATTCCTCCTAGTCTCTGATCTAAATGGATGTCCCTCCATTCTGAGCCTGTGTCCTTTGGTCTTAGACTCTCCCTCCACAGGAAATACCACCTCCACATCCTCTCCATTGAGGCCTTTCAAATTTGATAGGTTTCAGTGAGGTCCCAGAGCTATCAAACACTCCTCATATGGTAACCCTTTCAATCCTGGAATCATTTTCATGAACCTTCTTAGAACCCTCTCCAATGTCAGCACATCCTATCATAGATTAGGGGCCCGAAACTGCTTACAATACTCCAAGTGAGGCCTCACGTGTAGGCATCCATTAGTCTCGTGAGACCATGGATTTGCCCCTTGGAAGGTTTCCAGGGCACAGGCCTGGGCAGGGTTGTATGGGAGACCAGCAGTTGCCCAGCTGCAAGCCTTCCCCTCTCCACGCCACCAATGTTTCCAAGGACCCAAGCAGCTTGGCACCGGTGTTGTCGCAGAGTTAAGTGCCTTGCTCAAGGACACAAACACGCTGCCTCAGCTGAGGCTCGAACCAGTGACCTTCAGATCACCAGTCCGATGCCTTATCCACTAGGCCACGCGCCAATACCAGTGCCTTATAAAACCTCAACATTACATCCTTGCTTTTATATTCTAGTTCCCTTGAAATGAATGCTATCATGGCATTTGCTTTTCTCACTGCCAACTCTACCTGCAAATTTGTTTGGGAAATCCTGCACGAGGACTCCCAAATATCTTACATGCTACAACAGGATACTAAACAAACTCAGGCAGCATTACCTACGACAATGCATCCCTCGGCCTGAGCTCAATGCATCCTCTGTATGTCCAGTACAGAGGGGGACTGAAATGACACCACCTACCTTGAGAGCCTGCAGGGCACCTGGACTTATGATGTACAGTAAGATCAGTCTTCTGGAGAGTGAGCCCATGCCACGTCCTTAGATCCTGTGCCGATGAATTTGTGGGGTTATTTGCAGGCATTTCTAACCACTCCATAATCCAATCTGAGGTTCCCACCTGCTTTCAGAAGACCACGATCATCCCAGTACCCAAGAAAACAAGGTAACATGCTAAATGACTACTGTGCCTTATTCACCGACTACTGGCAGTGGCTCCACCATCAGGGCAGCATGGTAGCATAGTGGTTAGTACAACGTTTTACAGAACCAGTGACCCAGGTTCAATTCCTGCCGCCACCTGTTCTCCCCATGACCGCATTTTCCTCCAGGTGCTCCCGCTCCCCTGCACAGTCCAAAGGCTACCGGTTAGTAGGTAATTGGTCATTGGAAATTGCCCCGTGATTAGGCTAGGGTTAAATAAGTGGATTGCTGTGTGGTGAGGCTTGAAGGGCCAGAAGGCCTGTTCCACGCTCTATCTCAATAGATAAATAAATAAAGTTATTTGAATATTTCAATACAATTTGAGTGATCTTGTATATATATTTGTTTATTTAAATGATTAATTTTGAGATATACATAAAAATCGTTCAATGCATATGCCATCACGCTACCACATGATACGAGTGGCCTCACATAAAGTAAACTCAAAATTAGACCCGCATTTCGGTCAGTGTCTTCCTTTGAACTAATTGAATGTTTTGAAGCTACACAGCATAGTAGACATGCCTTAATGACGACGGCCAGTGGCCTCACCATCATGAAGTGCTTCAGGAGGCTGGTCACGGCACACATGAACTCCAGCCCCCCAGCCAAACTCGATCCACTGCAATTTACCAATTGCTGAAAGCAGGTCTATGACAGGCACCACCCCCTGGCCCTGTCTTCATCACCGGTGCAACCAGACAACAAAGGCACCCACAGGTTCCTCATTACTGAATACAGCTCTGCCTTCAGCACCGGAATTCCAAACAAGCTCGCCTCCCAACTCCAAGACCAGGACTCAGCAACCCCCTCGGCAGCTGCATCCTTGACTTCCTGACCGACTGACCACAAAGAGAAAGGACAGGGAACAAAATCTCTAATACCATTAACTTCACACTCTTCGCCCCCTACTTAACTCCCTGTACACTCCTTTTTTCTATATAAAATATCTTTATTACAAATTCGGTGTTATATATACAAACCAGTGACTAACACAATTGCTTCACTACAAATAGACAATACACCTTATACTAAAGTGTTTCCATCTCTGTCAATGATGGCAATTACCCCCTGCGGAGCCTCACAGTCCCAGAATGCCTCTGAGGTCGCCGTGGGCTGCGCATGTTCCTTCTCAATATTTACCCGGGCACAAACATACAAACATAAACATTGCCAGGCAGTCTGCCCGGGCAGATCCTCCCGCCACCCGTTTCCAAGACCCTCGGATGACGGATTTCGCCAGCCCCAGGAGCAAGTTGACTAGGACATCCTCATCCCTCCATGCCCCCCTCCTCACTGGATGACCATATATAAACAGGGTGGGGCTAAAATGCAACCAGACAGCGAGAAGCAGCCCACGCAAATATGCAAAAAGAGGCTGCAGCCTCACATACTCCATGTACATGTGGTACACGGTCTCCTCCAGCCCGCAGAAGTGGCATGCGGGTGGGAGATCCATGTACAAACTGAAGAACTTATTGCAGGGCACCGCTCTATGCAGCTCCCTCCAGCCGAGATCCCCCAGGTGCATGGGAAGAACCCCCTCGTAAAGGGACTTCCATTGGGGACCCCCTTCACCTCCAGGTGGAAAGACCAACCGCCATGGTGTGTCGGGACGGTGGACAAGGGCAAGGAAGTGGAGGGTGTGGAGCAGCAGCCCATACAGATACCTCCTACTTGCATCCCTGAATGGGATTGTGGGTGTCGAGGAGAGATGGCTCAAGTCGTGTGGACTCGGCTCTCGGATGAGACTACGGGGCCTGGGCTCGACAAGCAGCTCAGCCTGAGTTGTTCCACACACCTGAGCCGCACCGACACCCACTGAGGTAGAGCAAGGGTCGGCCATGACTCTGCCCTCTGCCTGAGGAGGGGATTCCCGGCCTGAGGCGACCATGTTCCAGACTCTCAGTAGGTCCTGATAGAAGCCGGGCAGACTCCGCAAAGCAGTACGGCTGACGCCCGCCGGTGGTAGCCGCATGTCTTCGTGAAGACAGCAGCCCCTCCGGAGGAAGAAAGTCGCCAACACGTGCCACCCGGGAGGGTGCTCGGCGTACAGGAATCTCTGCAGAGTCCTGAGGCAGAGAGCTGTCAGTCGCGTTCGAACACACACCAGCGACTGTCCGCCCTCTCCCACTGGGAGACCTCAAGACCACTGCAGAGACCCAATGTTTCCTGTTGCCCCAGAAGAAGTCCACTAACTTCCTCTGCATTCTCGCAACAAATGGGGCAGGAGGGGCCAAGGTGACCATCCGATACCACAACATGGAGGCCACCAGCTGGTTTATGACCACCACCCTGCCTCGATAGGAAAGCACCCTGAGAAGGCCTGACCAGCGCCCCAGCCGGGCCATGACTTTTGTCTCCAGGTCCTGCCAGTTTGCCAGCCAGGTCTTCCCAGAAAGACTCAGGTAGATTCCCAGATAGAGGAGACGTCTAGTGCTCCATTCAAAAGCTCTCATCTCCTCCGGCAGGGAGTCCACCTGCCACTGACCCACTAAGAGTCCGGAACATTTTGCCCAGTTGATCCTAGCGGAGGATGCTGCCGAGAAAACTTCTTGGCACTTGTGCATCCTCCGCAGGTCATTGGGATCTGTCATCATGAGGTGTACATCATCGGCGTAGGCCGACAGGATGACCTCCATGTCCGGTTCACGCAGAACCAGACCTGTCAGCCTTCGCCGAAGAAGGCTCAGGAATGGCTCGACACTGATTGGGTACAAATGACCGGACATGGGGCACCCCTGACGTCCTCCTCTTCTAAAGGGAATGGGCGCTGCCAGTGATCCATTGATCTTAACAAGGCACTCTGCGGCAGAGTATAGGAGCCAGACTTGGGCCACAATGTGTGGTCTGAGCCCAAAGGCCTGCAGAGTGCCCACCAGGAAACTGTGGTCTACCCGGTCAAACGCCTTCTCCTGGTCAAGAGAAAGAAACAGTGCCCGGGATCCAGTCTCCTGATGCAGGTGGATCAGGTCCTGTACTAGGTGGACATTGTCCTGGATGGAGCATCCTGGGACTGTGTAAGATTGGTCAGGATGGATCACCTGTCTCATTACTGAACCAAGATGGTTGACCATTGTCCGGGTGAAGATCTTGTAGTCCGCGCACAAGAGGGAGACCGGCCACCAGTTATTTAGCAGGCGGAGGTCTCCCTTCTTGGGCAGTAGGACCACGACAGCTCTCCGCCATGAGAGGGGCATTTCCCTGGTGGCTAGGCTCTCCCCTAGGACAAAACTGTAGCCAACCCCTAGGACATCTCAGAAAGCCTGGTAAAATTCTACACTCAGTACATCTCAGCCAGGGGACTTACCCCTCCAGAGTTGCTGAAGGGCAGTAGACAGCTCCTCCCGAGACAGGGGATTATACACTCCTGATAGTGTGGCCTGACTCTACTTTACCTCCACCTACCAGTTTGTAGTGGGCTGGATCTCAAGACAGAGTTGAGGAAACAGATATGGTGACATGGTCACAAACATGAGAAAGTTTGTTGGAAATGCAAATCAACACACTCAAAATGCTGGAGGAAGTCAGCAGGCAAGGCAGCATCTTTGGAAGTGAATAGACAGTCGGCATTTCAGGACTGGAAAGAAAGAGGAGGTCAGAATAAGGAGGTGGAGGGAGGGGAGGATGAAGTACATGATGACAGGTGATAGCTGAAACCAGGAGAGAGGAAGGGGCGAAGTAAAGATTTGGGAAGTAGATTGGTGAAAGAGATGAAGGGCTGGAGAAGGGGATAGCCCACTCCTCAAGGTTCAACAGTGTCTCCGCTACTGCCATTACTTCCCAAACTGACCTGACAAACCTGAACACTAATTCGTACAGTATTATTTTTGTCTCTTTCAACTTGTGCAGATGTTGTTCTGTTTATTTTCTCTCTTAAGTTGTGCAAAATTCATTTTAATTTAAGTGAATGTTTGTCACAATGTGGGTGCGCTGGCCCTATCGGAACCCAAGTGCAGAGGAAAGACAGACTCCGATGTAGAGGTAGCGATGAGAGTTTATTCAGAATAATTCCAAAAGGACATCAGTGGCTTGGCCAAGCGACACTGCGAGATATAACATTCTCAAAACTAAGACCCCACCAGTAGTGCTAAATTGGGCATCCACTTACATAATACAAATAACAGGGAATCCTCAAGCCTATCAAAATAAATTTAACAAGCTTCAACAGAAGGTGCCAGGAGACCACATTACAAAGGGTGAGCTGCTTGAGCAAAACACAAGGAACTCAAAATGATTAAGAACTCATATTAAACAACAATTAACCAATCCAGGTGCTCTAAAAACCTTGTAGCCGAACTCTCTCCAGCTGCCCAACACAGGCCCACAAGGGCTCATTACAGTATTAACTAAGGTTAATCACGTTTGTAATGGACAGTGCTGCAGCTGTAAGAAAGTTGACTTTCACAATATTTATACCCTGTGAGCATTGGTTGGTTGGCTTAGTATTGTTGTCATTGTGCCCAAATACAGTGGAAAACCTTAGAGTGCCATCAAGACCAATCTTGCAAAACAAAAACATAAATGTGATGGTACCAGAATAGAAAAAGTGCAGGAAGTAGAGATGAAGATTTCTGATCACTTTGGGAAAGAAGCTGTCCTTCAAATATGAGGCTCCTGAACCAGTGTGGGTAACTTCGCACACCCCACTGAACTGATTCCACAACCTGTGGACTCACTTTCAAGGGCTCTACAACTCATGTTCTCATTATTTATTTATTTGCACAGTTTGTCTGTTTTTTGCACATTGGTTGTTGGGTCAATCTTTATTTGTGGTAGCTTTTCATTGATTCGATTGTCTTTTTATGTTGTAATGTGAATGCCTGCAAGAAAATGAATCTCACGGTTATATTTGGTGACGTATATGTACTTTGATTATAGATTTACTTTGACCTTGAACTTTGAAGAAGGTCGTTAAAGGATATAGCAGGATATAGGTCATTTATAGTTATGTTCAAAGTAAATTTATTATCAAAGTACATATTTGTCACCATAAACGACCCTGAGATTCATTTTCTTGCTGTAAATTCAATAAACCCTTAATAGAATCAATGAAAGACACTGTGCAAAAGACAACAAACTGTGCAAATACAAAAAGCAAGAAATTCCAATAATAAATAAATAAGCAATAAATATCAAGAACATGAGGTGAAGAGTCCTTGAAAATGAGTCCATAGGATGTGGGAACATTTCAATGATGGTGCTAGAGAAGTTGAGTGAAGTTATCTAGAACCTCATATATTGGCATTTACATTCCCGGAAGCGTTCTTGGGAACCTCCTCTGGAGCCTCCCCAATGCCAGCACATCCTTTCTGAGAAAGAGGAGCCTAAAACTGCTCACAATACTCTACGTGTGGTCCGATCAATGCTTTATAAAGCCTCAGCATTACATCCTTCCCTCTATATTCCAGTCCTCTTGAAATGAATGCTAACATTGCATTCGCCTTCCTCACCACCAACCTAACCTGCAAATTAACCTTTAGGGAATCCTGCACAAGGACTCCTAGGTCCCTTTGCACCTCTGAGTTTTTAATTCTTCCCCTCATTTAGAAAATAGTCTTTGCTCCTTCTACCAAAATGCATGACTGTACACTTCCCTACATCATATTCCATCTGCCACTTCTTTGCCCATTCTCGCAATCTGTCTAAGACCTTTTGCAGGCTCCCAGCCTCCTCAACACTACCTGTCCCTTCATCCATTTTTATATCACCTGAAAACTTGGCCACAAACCTATCAATTCCATCATTCAAAGTGTTGACATATAAAATGTCCAGAGGGGGTAGACAAGGATGAGTCCAGGAATGAAAGGGTTATCATACCAGGTAAGTTTGATAGTTCTGGGTCTGTACTCGCTGGAATTCAGAAGGATGAGGTGGGGGAAATCGCATTTAAACCTTTCACATATTGAAAGGCCTAGACAGAGTAGATATGGAAAGGATGTTTCTCATGGGGGGCGGGGGAAGAGTCTAGGACAAGAGGGCACAGCCTCAGGATAGAGTGGCGTCCTTTTAAAACAGAGGTGCAGAGAAATTTCTCTAGCCTAAGGGTGGTGAATTTGTGGAATTTGTTACCACATGCAGCTGTGGAGGCCAGGTCGTTGGGTGTATTTAAGGTAGAGATTGATAGGTTCTTGATTGGGCATGGCATCAAAGGTTACAGGGTGTAAGCCGGGAACTGGGGTTGAGGAGGAGTAAAAAAGGATCAGCCATGATTGAATGGCGGAGCAGACTAGATGGGCCAGATGGGCTAATCCTGCTCCTATGTCATATGGTCTAATGTGAAAAGGAGCAGTCCCAACACGGACCTTTGCAGAACACCACTGTCCTTGGAAGTAGTCTTTATATATTTCATAAAGTTCAAAGTCCAAATGAAATCTATTATCAAGGTATGTATATGTTACTCTGAGATTCATTTGTTGTGGGCATTCTCAGCAGAGTCAGTGAAATACTAGAGAATTGATGAGAAACTGCACACAAGCACTTAAAAACAACCAAAATAGACAGAGACAGATTCTTGTGAAGTGAAGGGTTAAAAGGTTACTGCTCAAGTATGAGATGACAGAATTGAGATTCCTGCTGAATCAGGCACAATCGTATTAAAGTTGTGGAGAACAGATCTAGTCTCCATAGATGCAATGGTGTAGGACATGTTTTGGAGACCACACAGTTATTCCCTGGCAAGTTTCTCAGTTGAGGTATTGAGTACAAGAGCTGGCACTCTGCCCAAGGATAGCCTGCCCCTCTTACAGGGTTGCATCCATGCCCAGGTGTCACTGGAGAAGGAGTACACACTGTCCACAGGTACAACGAGGGGCAGGAGTTACACAGTAAACTCCACCACAGGGGTTTAGGTGCATTCTGGATGGAACAGGCTGAGTTGCAATTTTAATCTGCAAAGAATGTGAATCGTGGAGCAACATAATATTGCAATAATGTGATGCCATAATCACCAAATAAAACTCCTCTGAAAAAACAGGGAAAATCCCATTCTCACCCCTACACAATTCCCATCAATCCCTTCCTCCCAGATTCTACCTCACATCCACATGACAAAACCTGGAAATATCAGCGCATCAGGAGAGTACAAACTACCTAGGGATCCCTGAGAAAATCAACACACCTGCGCAGCACCGTGGAAATCAACACACCTGGGAGTACCTCACAAACATTCGCACACACCTGGGGATACCCCAGAAGTATCAAAACTCCTCGGGATACCTCGCAAATAATCACACATACCTGGAGATATTCCACAAGCACTAGCACACCTGGGAATACCTCACAAATATCACGCATTCCTGGTGATAATCCACAAATATTAATGCACCTTGGGATATCTGACAAATATAAACACTTACCTGGGGATATTCTGCAAGTACTAACACACCAGGGAATATCTCACAAATATTCTCACACATCTGGGGGTACTCCACAGGCATTAGCATATCTGGGGTTACCTCAAAAATGTCTATTCACACCTGGGGATACCTCACAAGTATCCATTTACACCTGGGCCTAGTGCAAAGATTAAAGAAGCACTCTGGGTATTCAATAAATCTCGGCAGTGTTCCACTAAGTGTAGATTCCCAGGGACTCCACCATGACATAAATACACATCCAGCACCTCTGTGAGTAACCACACATTTGACAGAATCTGCTGAAGATATGAAGATAACACTCACACCACCTTCCCAGGGACATCCTAGAAAGATCAACATTCTCCTTGGAGCTGCTGTGTAAATGTCAATGCATTGCTACAGTATCCATCTACACATTGGCACACTTCCAGGAATATCATCGAGAAAATAATGTTCCACTGTGAATGATTTGCATTTATGAACAAACATGGGGTGTGTGGGGGGGGGGGGGGGGCGGTGAAATCCCTCATAATATCAATCTGTCCCCGAGGATATCCTGTAGACAACAATAGTGTTTAGAGCCAAACTGTAATGAACGACTGGCTGTTGGTCGTATCTGACGATGACTGCTAGATTTGTGCAGTTCTGTCGTGTGTTCGCAGGTGGTTGCTGAGTCCAAGTCGTGCGAGGCATGGACGTCCACAATGAGGACATGAAAACAGCGCTGGATCTGGAAGCTGAGCTGCTCCTGTTGCTTTCCTTTTTTGTCAGGCAGCGATTAGCACTGCTCAGCATCTCCTCTCCAGGTTGGGAGCGGTTCTAACCAGGGCTCGCCAGCCATTTTGGTACAAGCCTGGCCCGCGCAACGTTACGTTTCGCGCAGTCGTTGAACCTCTGACGGGGCTCCTCCTGCCCAGTGAAAACTCGCCATATAGCAGCTGCTCGAGAGTTCGGGAATCCTTCATGCATACGAGATGGCCCGACCACCGAAACCGTGCTTTTACAGTCATGGCCTCAACAATCGTGGACCCTGCCCTGTTGGGGACCCCTAGTTTTGTGACATAGTCCTGCCAACGGACGCCAAGGATCGACCTCAGACTATGCATATGGAACCCCTCTGGCATTCAGGGGAAAATACAGCTAAACTAACACAGGACTGGGGAGCAACAGTAAATATCAATCCAAATAAACTGCACTCAAGTGTAAAAAGTGAAAACTTTGCAATTGTTACAACATATTAAAATGATGCCAATGATTCTTCAATGCTTACAGACTCGTGCTGATCAGTAGATGTGGAAAAATCCTCAATGTTTTCCACGTACTAACTACAGATGTACCGTGGAGAGGGTTCTTTCTGGCTGCATCATCATCTGGTATGGGGGGGCAGTACACAGGATCCAAAAAAGCTGCAGTAAGTTGTAATCTCAGTCAGTTCCATCATGGGTGTTAGCCTCTATAGTATCCTGGACATCCTGAACGACCGATTCCTCAAAAAGGCAGCATCCATCATTAAGGACCCCACCACCCAGGTCATGCCTTGTTTGCATTGCTGCCATCAGGGTGGAGGTACAGGAGCCTGAAGGGACACACTCAGCAGTTCAGGAACAGCTTCTTCCCTTCTATCACCTGATTTCTGAATGGACACTGAACCCACGAACATTACCTCACTACTTTTTTCCCCCTCTCTTTGTGCACTAGTTATTTATTTTTTAAAGGTGCTCAGTGGTTGGGAGTGCTTTACCTGTGATGGACTGGGTTACATCTACTACTTCCAGGCCGTGATGCAACTGGTCAATATACCCTCCACCACACATCTGTAAAAGTTTATCATAGTTTCAGCAGTGAGATAGAATGTCTGGCTGAGTGGTGTCACAACAACTTTGCACTGAACATCAGTAAAACCAAGGAGCTGATTGCGGACTTCGGGAAGGGGAAGTCGAGGGAACACACACCAGTCCTCATCGAGGGATCAGGGAGGATGGGATGAACAGATTCAAGTTGATGGGTGTCAATATCTCCGAAGGTCTATCCTGGGTCCAATATGTCATTGCAATTACAAAGAAGGCGTGGCAGTGGCTACATTTCATTCCGAGTGTGAGGAGATTCGGAATGTCATCAGCGACACTTGCAGATTTCTACAGATGTACTGTGGAGAACATTCTGACTGGTCGCACCACTGTCTGGTACGGAGGGGCCACTGGACTGCAGAAAGTTGTAAACTCAGTCAGCTCCATCATGGGCACCAGCCTCCCCAACACCTTCAGAAGGTGATGCCTCAAAAAGGCAGCATCCATCATTAACAACCCCCATCACTGAGGACATGCCCTCTTCTCATTGCTAACATCAATCAGGAGGTACAGCAGCCTGAAGCCACACACACATTTCAGAAACAGCTTCTTCCCTTCCGCTATCCAATTTCTGAATGGGTGTTGAACCCATGAACACTACCTCACTATCTTTTCCCTCTCCTTTTGCACTACTTGTTTAATTTTTATATATACTCCTTGTTGTAATTGATAATTTTTTATTATTACACATTGCAATGTACTGCTGCTGCGTTAAATTTCACAACATATGCCAGTGATATTAAACTTGATTCTGATTAACAGTGCTTATTGACACACTCAGTGATCAGCAGATACAGGCACTTAACCAATAATCAATAAATTCCAACACACTCCTGATGATCAGTAATTACTTCATTCATCTATATATTCAGTGGTCACTTTATTAGTTACTGCCTGACCGAACAAAGTGGTCACTGAGTGTATGTTCGTGGTCTTTTTGATGCTGTGAGCTCATCCTCTGCAAAGTTTGATGGGTTGTGCATTAGAGACACTCTTCCCCACGCCAGTTCTAACTGGTGGATATTTAAGTTATTTTTGCCTTCCTGTCAGTTTGAACTGGTCTGGCCATTTTCCTCTGACCTCTTTCATTAACAAGGCATTTTGTCCACAGAACTGCTGCTCACTGGATGTTATTTTTTTGCACCATTCTCTGTAAACTCTAGAGACCATTGTGCATGAAAATCCCAGGAGATCAGCAGATTCTGCAATACTCAAACCACCCCATCTGGCACCAACAATCATTCCACAGTCAAGATCACCAAGGTCACAGTTCTTCCCCATTCTGATGTTCGGTCTGAACAACAACTGAACCTCTTGACCATGTCTACATGCTTTTACTCATCGAGTTGCTGCCATTTGATTGGCTGATTAGATATTTGCATTAATAAGCAGGTGTACAGGTGAGCCTAATAATGTTGCCACTGAGTGTAATCCACACAACTGAAGAGTTTATCCTAATGACAACCTTGGCCTGATCCTATCAAGTACATTCCCTTTGTCCTATCCACCCCTCCAATTCCAATTCTACAACTTAATACTAACTTATTTTCTCACCTTCCCAGTTCTGACGAAGAGTTTCCGACCTGAAAGGTTAACTCTGTTTCTCTCTCTCTCCATACAGGCTGCCTGACCTGCTGAGTCTCTCCAGAATTCTCTGTTTTTATGTCTGACTCTCGGTGATCTGCAAATACAGACAAACTCCCAATGATCAGTAAATACTGAAGCATTCCTGAGAATCAGTAAATACTGACAGAGTCCTTAAAATAAGTAAATAATGACACACCTCCTATATTCAGTAAGTACTGACAAGCTCCCAGAGTTAAGCAAACACTGACATGTGTTTCTGAATGCTTTGGCTCTCTCCTGCTATAGGAAAGACCATAAAGCAGAGAAGCAGAATTAGGCCATTTGGCCCATCAAGTCTGTGTCACCATGGCTGATCCATTTTCCCTTTCAGACCCCATTCTCTTGCCTTCTCCCTGTATCCCTTCATGCCCTGAACAACCAAGAACCTATTAATCTCTGCCTTAAACACACCCATAGACTTCCACAGCTGCCTGAGGTAATGTATTCTACAGAATTACCACTCTCTGGCTAAACAAACTCCTTCTCATCCAAATGGACGTCCAACTATTCTGAGGCTGTGTCTCCTGGTCTTAGACTCTCCCACCAGAGGAAACATCCTCTCCTCATACACTCTATTGAGGCCTTTCAACACTCGACAGTTTTCAATGAGATCCCTCCTCATTCTTCTGAATTCCAGCGAGTGCAGCCCTAGAGGCATCAACCACTCCTCATATGACAAGCCTTCCAGTCCCAGAACCGTTTTTGTGAACATCCTTTGAACCCTCTCCAATGTCAGCACATCCATTCTGAGGTAACAGGCCCAAAACTGCTCACAGTACTCCAATGAGGCCTTGCCTGTGCCTGTGCCTCAACATTACATCCTTGCTTCAGATACCATTGACTTTGTGGGAGTGCAGAGGAGATTTTATGAAGATGTTACTGTGATTTGTGGGATAGATAGCCAGTACCACCTTTTATGCCCACCTTGAAAGGGAGAATATAACTACAGCTGTGAAGATTGCTGCTGCACCCGGTGACCCTGAGATTTCTGTCTCGGAGGCCGATGTCAGGCTGTGATGCAGGAGGATGAACCTTTGTAAGGTGGCAGGCCCGATGGAGTACCTGGTAAAGTTCTGAAAATTTGTGGCAACCAACTGGTGGGGGTATTCAAGGACATTTATAATCTCTCTTTGCTATGGTCAGAAGTTCTCACCTACTTCAAAAGGACAACAATTATACCAGTGACCAGAGAAAGTAGTATGAGATGCCTTAATGTCTATCACCCAGTAGCACTCACGTCTACAGTGATGAAATGTTTTGAGAGGTTGATGATGGCTAGAATGAACTCCTGCCTCAACAAGAACTTGGACCCACAGCAATTTGCCTCTCGGCACAATAGGTCTTTGGCAGACGTAATCTAAATGGCTCTTTATAGGGCTTTAGATCACCTAGACAATACAAACACCAATGTCAGGATGCTGTTCATCAACTATATCTCAGTATTTTTTAACACCAGCATTCCCACAATCCTGATTGAGAAGTTGCAGAGTACCTGGACCTCAGGTACCTCCCTCTACAATTGGATCCTCGACTTCGTAATTGGAAAACCACAGTCTGTGCGGATTAGTGATAACATATCCTCCTCGCTGATGATCAGCACTGGTGCATCTCGGGGGTGTGTGCTTAGCCCACTGCTCCACTCTCTATATACCCCTGACTGTGTGGCTAGGCATAGCTCAAATACCATCTATAAATTTGCTGACGATACAACTATTGTTGGTAGAATCTCAGATGGTGACGGAAAGACGTACAGGAGTGAGATATACCAACTAGCGGAGTGATGTTGCAGCAACAACCTGGCACTCAACGTCAGTAAGACGAAAAGATTGTGGACTTCAATATTGTTTGTCACCCAAAACGGGGGTCACCAACCTTTTTTGCACCGTGGACCAGTTTAATGTTGGCAATAATCTTGCGGACCGGCCGAGGGGGTGCTGTTAATCACGAACGGAATATAGGTGATAAGTCAACTATGTCACTTATAAGTGGTTAATACACTCCATTTCATTTCTAAAAGGGTTTATCTAATGAATTTAATATTAAACACACAGCGCATATTTTCCTCGCATGAATATAGTGATAAGTCAATTATAACTCACTCATTAGTCAATAGCATCATAACATTTTAAGCAACATTTGGATATTAAACACACAGCGTATATTTCCCTCGTATGAACATATAAAATCATTGCAACACACCAGTGAAAGGACAAGGTAAGGGCCGGAGGTCCCCGTACCGGGGCTGCGATGGTCACAGTCCGGAGGGAGCGGCTCACAAAAGATGGCTGGAGAGATGACTTTCAGTAGATTGCAGTGAGGTAGCTGCTCTGCTACTTACAAACCCTGAGCCCGAATTAGGTCGTCTGCGAATATTTTAGCACCGGGTTCCCCACAAACATTCGGTGTGCTAAACAGGTTTAGAGGTGACGTCCATCTGTCCGCGCTCCAGGCCAGTAGCAACGGCACTTCTTGCCGGCTGTGCGTGGCGGCCGGTTACCTGACGCCAACCAGTGATCCCTGGCGCGAGGGTACCACTGCATTTAGGCCACTGATGACCTCGCGTGGGTAATGACTTTGCGTGCATAATGACCTCGCATGTGTTCAAGTTCAACAGTGGGCGTGACAGGGAATGAGGAAAGGTGCAGCTGACTCGTATCGTTTCATATCACCAAATCATATCGTTTCCTCTGACCACTGACCCAAAACACTTGAAAATTTCAACAGATGTACGGTGGAGAGAATTCTGACTGGCTGCATCACTGTCTGGTATGGGGAGGGGGAGTGCCACGGCACTGGATCGAAAGAAGCCACAGAAATTAGAAAAACTAGTCAGCTCCATCTTGGGTTCAGTCTCTACAGTGTCCAGAACATCTTCAAGGACCAGCTCCTCCGAAAGGCAGCGTCCCCTGTAACCCAGGACGTGTCCTCTTCTCATTGTTACTGTCAGGAAGGAGGTACAGAAGCCTGAAAGAACCCACTCACTGATTCAGGAACAATCTTTTCCCCTCTGTCATTCAATTCCAATAAGGACATTGAACCCATGAACACTACCTCACATTTATTATGCCAGGCAGCATCTATGGAAAAGAGAACAGTCGACATTTTGGGCCAACGACTTTCAGTAGGACTGGAGAAAAAAAAGCTGAGCAGTAGATGGTCCTCCACCACATTTTAAATCTACGCCTCAGCATTTTTTCTCCAGTCTTGTTGAAGGGTCTTGGCCCAAAATATCGACTGGACTCTTTTCCACAGAACATAGATGCTGCCTGGCCTGTTGAGATCCTCCAGCATTTTGTGTGTGTAATTGGATTTCCAGCATCTATTATTTCTCACTTTTATAATTTCAGATTTTATACCATTTGAAAATAAATATATCATATATTTATATATAATATATCACACACACACATACACACACAATCTGATTCAAATGAATGACATATGCCCGATGCACTGTAAATGTCAACACCCTCCCGATTGTCAGAAAACACCGACACACTCCCGACGGTCATTAAATACAGATATCAGATAGTCAAACAATCTAGATGAACTCCCGTTGGCCAGAAAATAGAAAAACACTCATGATCGTCAGTCTAACTACATAGTCCCAAAAGCCAGTAAATAGACCATTCACAATCCGGATCGTCAGAAAATACATACACACTCACGATCGTC